>NC_143146.1:42825378-42976893 GCF_059928025.1 Delphinapterus leucas | reverse complement strand
AAGAGGCTCTTTGCTCCATTATTCTGACCTTGCTCTTTTGTTAAAGATACGTTGACTATATTTATGAGAGCCTAGTTATGGGCTCTCTATTCTGTTCTGCTGAGCTATTTGTCCATTTCTCTACCAATATCACACTGTTTTGATTACTGTAGATTTATAGCATGTCTTGAGGTCAGGTAGTGTCGGTCTTCCAACTTTGTTCTTCTCCTCCAGTATTGTGTTGGCTATTCTGGGTCTTTTACCTCTTCATGTAAACTTTAGAATTAGTTTTTTAATATCCAAAAAATAATTTCCTGAGATTTTGATTGAGATTCATTGAATCTATAGAACAAGCTGGGAAGAACTGACATCTTGACAATATTGAGCATTCTTACCAATGAACATGAAATATCTCTATCTCTTCAGTTCTTTGATTTCATTCATAAGAATTTTTAGTTTTCCTCCTATATATCTTATACATATTTTGTTAGATTTATGCCTAAGTATTTAATTTTGGGGAGTGCTAATGTAAATAGTATTATTTTTAATTTCAGATTTCACTTGTTTATTGCTGACACATAGGAAAGAAATAGACTTTTGTATATTAACCTTGTATCTTAAAACCTTGCTATAATTGCTAAGAGGTTTTTTTGTCAGTTCTTTCAGATTTTCTACATAGATGATTATGTCAAATGGAAATAAAGACAGTTTTATTTCTTCTTTCTAAATCTGTGCAGCTTTAATTTCTTTTCTTGACTTATTATATTAGTTAGAAATTCCACTATGATGTTGAAAAGGAGTGTGAGGGGACAGGCTGGCATTGTACCTGTTCTTAGTGGGAAAGGTCTGAGTTTCTCACCATTAAGTATTATGTTCTCTGTATATTTTATGCAGATACGCTTTGTAAAGTTGAGGATGTTCTCTTTTATTTCTAGTTTACTGAGAGTTTTGCATCATGATTGGGTTTTGGATTTTATCAAATGCTTTTTCTGCATCTACTGATATGATCCTGTGATTTCTCCTTTTTAACTGTTGATGTGATGGATTACACCAATTGAATTTTCACAAGGCATTTTGTGTATCAAAAATGTATTCATTTTTATTGATGAGGAGTTATTGCTGGATATATATACCATGGTATAGTTGTATCTTCATTTATTGAAGGACATCGAGATTGTTATTGCTATGAACATTTCTGTACAGATTTTTTATGTGAAAATGTTTTCATTTTTCTAAGATAAATGCCCAAGAGTGCAATTCCTAGGTTTTATAGTTGTTGTATGTTTAGTTTTATAACAAATTCTCAAACTGTTTTCCACAGTGTACCATTTTATTTTTGTATTCATATTCTGAGAAACACCTGTTATTTATTTATTTATTTTTTTACAGTAGGTCCCTGTTTGTTATCTATTTTAAATATAGCAGTGAGTACATGTCAATCCCAAACTCTCAATCTATCCTACCCTGCACCATTCTCCCCTGGTAACTCTAAGTTCATTCTCTAAGTCTGTGAGTTTGTGAGTCTGTTTTGTAAATATTTCCATCCATGTTGCTGTAAATGGCATTATTTCATTCTTTTCAATGGCTGAGTAATATCCCATTGCACATATGTACCACATCTTCTTTATCCATTCTTCTGTCAATGGACATTTAGGCTTCTCTCATGTCTTGGTTATTGTAAACAGTGCTGCAGTAAACATTGGGGTGCATGTATCCTTTCGAACCATGATTTTCTCTGGATATATGCCCAGGAGTGGTAGTGCTGGATCATATGTTAGCTCTATTTTAGTTTCTTCAGGAAACTCCATACTGTTCTCCATAGTGGCTGTACCAATTTACATTCCCACCAACAGTGTAGGAGGGTTCCCTCTTCTCCACACCTTCTCCAGCGTTTACTGTCTGTAGATATTTTGATGATGGCTATTCTGACTGGTGTGAGGTGATAACTCATTGTAGTTTTGATTTGCGTTTCTCTAATAATTAGCCATGTTGAGTATCTTTTAATGTGCCTCTTGGCCATCTATATGTCTTCTTTGAAGAAATGTCTATTTAGGTCTTCTGCCCATTTTTTGATTGGGTTGTTTGTGTTTTGAATATTGAGCCATGTGAGATGTTTGTAAATTTGGAGACTAATCCCTTGTCAGTCACATCATTTGCTAATATTTTCTCCCATTCTGTGGGTTGTCTTTGTACCATTTTAAAGTCCTACCAGGAAAGTGTGAGAAATCCAGCTTCTTCACATCCTTACCAGCATATGTTGTTGTCACTATTTTTATTTTAACCATTGTTACAGGTGTATAGTGATAGCTCACTGTGATTTTAATTTACATTTCCCTAGTGGTTAATGATGTTGAACATCTTTCCATATAGTTGTTTGTCACCTATATATCCACTTTGGTGAAATGTATTTTCATATATTTTCCTTTTTAGTTCAATAGATTGTTGATTGTTTTTACTATTAAGTTTTGAGATTTTTTACATTTTTCCAGATACTAGTCATTTGTCAGGTATATGGTTTCCCAGTGTATCACTTTTTTATTTTTCCTGTTGATGTCCAATAATCATAGCATGCTTTGCTGAAAATATTATCCTTCCTCCATTGAATTGGCAGCATTTTATTTTAAGTGATTTTGAATTTTTTAAATGTAGTAACGATCAATTTTTAAAAATAAAGAAATAAATTTCAGCATAGTTACTCAAATATTTTTGATAATGAAAACTCTGGAGTTTCTTTTTTAACTTGTAAATTCCTAGGCTCCAGGAAAATAACCACATAATCAGAGTTTTCATCTGGGAAGGTGACTGTTTAATAAGCATCCCAAGGTATTGTTATTATAAAAATATGGAATTTTTTTTTCAAATTTTCAAAGACATATTCTTTCAATAAAAAGTAAAAAAAGTTATTAGAGAACATTTATTTTATGTTCTATAAGTATGTAAATTATGTTATATAAGTTTGGCAATGCTCTCTGACCATAACTTTATACCTAAATATTTAAGCAAGGATATATTACAAATAAGTTTTAAAACTGCAAAAAAACAAAAGGTACAATAATAAAATCAGAAGGTTAAAACAGCATAGTAACATATTTGTAGCAAACTGAAAATATAAAATAATATAAAAATGAAATAAAATGTCTTCTTTTCTAAAGCTCAATTCACATACAGTGAAATTTTGTGAATGATGGTATTTTAGTTAATGTAAAATATGTAATACATATATGAATAAGCCATGTGACATAGTACATATCGTATATTATACGCTTATTATCATGACTTTCTGGTCAATAACAGATACGGTAATCTACCTAAAATGATGGTAAAATATAATGCAATTTCAAAAAGAATAAAAGTGAAAAAATATTAATGATTCTGCTTCTGCAAAATATAAAAGAGGGTACAGTTTTGCATCATAAATGCATGGATCTACAAATTGTTCTTTCAAGTGCATCATTGAGTTAGTTAAGGGGTTGCTGTAACTAATAAAACTTGGTATCTCATTAATTTAACAAATATTTATTTATCCCTTAGGTAGAATACAATTGGTGGTGGTGTGGGAGTGGTAGGTTTAGTCTAACAGAGATTCTGTCATCTTCAATCTAGTGCTGCCCACATCTCCCTTGTGATTAACAACTCTCCAGCAATTGGAGAAAAAGAGGCTTTTAGTTGTCATTCCTGAAATTGGTGGATGAATTTTGCCTACAGCCATTGGCTATGTCTCTGTCACATTTCCACCTTTAAGTTCAAGGCACATTGAGAAATGGAACCTAGGTCTGAGTTCAGAAGGAAAGTGATCTGAATATTGTCAACAGATAACTGGTTTCTGTTATATTTGAATAAGTATGACTTTAATGGATGTTAATAATTTGGCTCTAAGGCTTTGTGAGTACAGTAAGTCCCCTACATACAAAGCTTCAAGTTGCGAACTTTCAAAGATGCAAACGTGTGTTCACATGTCCAATCACGTAAGTTAGTTCATGTGTCTAGCATACATTTTCACATGCGTGCATCCTCTACAAGTGGTGTGTTTTGTGTACTTTACTATATAGAGTACAGTTATAAAGTATTTCTATTTCAAGCCCAGGATGTCTGGAAGCAAGCATAAAAGCAGCGGTGATGTAACTGGTACTACTGTACTTTTCAAGGTACTGTACTGTAAGATTTAAAATGTTTTCTTTATTTTTTTGTTTATTTTTATGTATTATTTGTGTGAAAAGTATTATAAATCTATTACCCTACAGTACTATATAGCCGATTGTGTTAGTTGGGTACCTAGGCTAACTATGTTGGACTTATGAACAAATTGGACTTATGAACGTACTCTCAGAATGGAACTCCTTCATATGTAGGGGATTTACTGTATTTAAATTTATATTAAAAGGAGGAAGTTTTCTCTCTGAATCACGTTTAAAGAATCAAATCCATTTTGGTAATAAAACTAGTAATGAAATTATAGAAAAATCTAGTCTCTAAAGAATGTTAAAGAGACTAGATTCTTTTTGTATGACTGAAATTTCTATTTTAGAAATTCTGAAATTTATGGAAGCTCTTCCTAAAGAAAAAAAAGGCTTTATAAATAGATACATAGATTTATCCTGAAATTTATTCCCATTTTGATGGTATATGAGTTTAAAATTTCTCTCCTAGAAATTGTGTGATGCAACCTACTTATATGTCAGAAGGCTGAAGTTTAAATGAAAAACCAACTACAAATTGGTGAGAGAAAAGCAAACACAGTATCTATAACCCACTTCCCTGGGGTCGCAGTGGTTAAGAATCCACCTGCCAATGCAGGGGACACAGGTTTGAGCCCTGGCCCAGAAGATCCCACATACCGCAGAATAACTAAGCCCATGCACCACAACTAATGAGCCTGCACTCTAGAGCCCGAGAGCCACAACTACTAAGTTCTTGCTTAGTCTTGTTCTTTCCACTGCTTCACATTATCCCATGATATGAATGTTATCTTGTTCTGAACCATAGTTAGTGCCAAAATGACACAGCAAGTTGAACATATTTACTGTAGCACATAAAACGTAAAAGACCCATGAGTGTTAAATTTAAGCTATTTTCCAACATAAATATGTTTTTATCAGTTATTTTTAATCACTTATTTGAAAGTATTCCTTCCAGAAACTGAGTATAACAGGTATGGCCTATTACACAGAGTATAATTGAACACTCTTACATGCTGAATGCACAAATTCAACATTTTATAATCATTCATGCTCATTGTTTGTGGAATGAAATGTCAGTGCATTAAATTAATTTCCTCTATTACAATTGCCTGTTATACTTAGCTTATGCCAGGATTTGTTGAGCTTGAAAGTTACTTAGTGAGTTATTATTTTTCTTCCTTAACTTTAACGTAAAGAATATAATTGTCTTCTCAGCATTCTACTTAATAAAGCACTATAAATTAAACTTATTCAGAGAATTAAATTTCTGCAAATTATCCTAGAATGCAACAAATGGACATTTTCAGAGAGAGGAGAGAGAACCCATGTCTAGATTTTTTTTTTTAATTTATTTAATTTATTTATTTATTTTTGGCTGTGTTGGGTTTTTGTTGCCTAGTGCAGGCTTTCTCTAGTTGAGGTGAGTGAAGACTACTCTTCATTGCAGTGTGCAGGCTTCTCACTGCGGTGGCTTCTCTTGTTGCAGATCACAGGCTCTAGGTGTGCAGGCTTCAGTATTCATGGCAAGAAGACTGTAGTTGTGGCTTGCAGCTCTAGAGCACAGGCTCAGTAGTTGTTGCACACAGGCTTAGTTACTCCACAGCATGTGGGATCTTCCCAGACCAGGGCTCAAACCCATGTTCCTTGCATTTGCAGGTGGGTTCTTAACCACAGCACCACCAGGGAAATCCCTCATCTCTAATGTTTTACATTTGAAGTATTTAAGAGAACAGAAGATAATATCAAAGGACTTTATACTTACTAAATATTAATACAGACTTTTAATAATTTAGCAAAGGTAAAGTCATTAAACATTTCATACCTATGTGATAGGTCAAGGGGATACAAAGGTTAATAAGAATGATACTTAGTCTATTGAGAACTCATAGTCCAGAAGACAAGTATAATTCTAATTTCAAGGGAGCAATATTACACTAGAGGCATGTACATCATGCCGTGGAGAAAGAGAGCTGTGAGAGACTGCCTGATGAACTGAGGTTTTCAGAGGACATGACATTTAAAAAAGGTCTTGAAATAAGAATAGAAGTTCAGCATGAGAAGAAAGGGGAACCGACATTCAGTGCAAAAGGAATTACATGAAAAAGTAGCACAAAGAGAAAATAGAATGCTCTTTTCTAAAAAACTGATAGACTATTTGATTGTAATGTCAGATGAAGCACATGGGTTAAGGTTATGTTTATTGTTCGGGCTAGGGTTAGGGTGCCGAGGTTTTGAAGCCCAGAACCAAACAATGCACACACCACTTTGGCTTATATTCCCTTAATGATTTAGGCACAGATAGCCACACTTAACCAAAGCATGTTTCACAATCATATGACCTATGCAGTTGCTTAGGGCCCCATGCTTACAAGGGGCCATGTTTGTTTTAATATTCTGTCCTTGCAATCTTGAAATTCTTAATAATTTTTTTTGGCAAGGGGCCCTGCACATACATTCTTTACTGGGCCCTGCAAATCATGTAGCTAGTTCTGCACCTAAAAGCAAAGATGGATAGGTAACATTGTTTAGCCATGTGCCATTAAGAAAGCTATACTCGCTTTCAATCAATATCTAGCAGGCTTTGCCAAGGTAAATATGACAAAGAAGTTGTATAGCCCCAGTTAATCAATGTGCAATTATGTGACATACTTTTTATTTTTTTGACATTAAATCCATTGATTTTTTTTCTTTTTTAAAACTGAATTTGTATGACTTACTCCATAGACAAAAATGTGGGACTTGAAAATATTTTCATGAAAAAGTTATAATTTTTTTGTTTACTTTTCTTTTGCTTTTATTGCTGCTTTCCCTGAGAAAATTGTACAAAAGTGGTACACTAAACAAAAATTAAAAATAATTCTGGAGATTGATCTTTTGCCCATTGTTTCATTTGCAAATATTTTCTCCCATTCTGAGGGTTGCCTTTTCGTCTTGTTTATGATTTCCTTTGCTGTGCAAAAGCTCTGAAGTTTAATTAGGTCCCATTTGTTTATTTATTTATTTACTTATTTATTTAACATCTTTATTGGAGTATAATTGCTTTACAATGGTGTGTTAGTTTCTGCTTTATAACAAAGTGAATCAGTTATACATATACATATGTTCCCACATGTCTTCCCTCTTGCATCTCCCTCCTTCCCACCCTCCCTATCATCCCTCTAGGTGGTCACAAAGCACGGAGCTGATCTCTCTGTGCTATGCAGCTGCTTCCCACTAGCTAGCTATTTTACGTTTGGTAGTGTATATATGTCAATGCCATTCTCTCACTTCATCCCAGCTTACTGTTCCCCTTCCCTTTGTTCCCAGGTCCATTCTCTATGTCCATGTCTTTATTCCTGTCCTGCAACTAGGTTCTTCAGAACCACTTTTTTTTTTTTTAGATTCCATATATATGTGTTAGCATACAGTATTCAATTTTCTCTTTCTGACTTACTTCACTCTGTATGACAGACTCTGTGTTCATCCACCTCACTACAAATAACTCAATTTCATTTCTTTTTACGGCGAGTAATATTCCATTGTAGATATGTGCCACATATTCTCTATCCATTCATCTGTCAATGGACACTTATGTTGCTTCTATGTCCTGTCTATTGTAAATAGTGCTGCAATGAATATTGTGGTACATGACTTTTTTTGAATTATGGTCTTCTCAGGGTATATGTCCAGTAGTAGGATTGCTGGGTCATATGGTAGTTCTATTTTTAGTTTTTTAAGGAACCTCCAGAGTGTTCTTCATAGTGGCTGTATCGATTTACATTCCCACAAACAGTGCAAATGGGTTCCCTTTTCTCCACATCCTCTCCAGCATTTATTGCTTGTAGATATTTTGATGATGGCCATTCTGACATGTGTGAGGTGATTCCTCATTGCAGTTTTTGTTTGCATTTTTTTTTTTTTTTTTTTTTTTTTTTTTGCGGTATATGGGCCTCTCACTGTTGTGGACTCTCCCATTGCGGAGCACAGGCTCTGGACGTGCAGGATCATCAGTCATGGCTCATGGGCCCAGCCGCTCCATGGCATGTGGGATCCTCCCGGACTGGAGCACAAACTCGCGTCCCCTGCATCAGCAGGTGGACTCCCAACCACTGCACCACCAAGGAAGCCCAAGTTTGCATTTTTTTAATGATTAGTGATGTTGAGCATCCTCTCAGGTGTTTGTCGGCAATCTGTGTATCTTCTGTGGAGAAATGTCTATTTAGGACTTCTGCCCTATTTTTGGATTGGGTTGTTTGTTTTGTTGATATTGAGCTGCATGAGCTACTTGTAAATTTTGGAGATTAAGCCTTTGTCAGCTGATTCGTTTGCAAATATTTTCTCCCATTCTGAGGGTTGTCCATTCTCCTTGTTTATGGTTTCCTTTGCTGCGCAAAACTTTTAAATTTCTTTAGGTCCCAGTTGTTTATTTTTGTTTTTATTTCCATTTCTCTAGGAGGTGGGTCAAAAGGATCTTGCTGTGATTTATGTCATAGAGTGTTCTGCCTATGTTTTCCTCTAAGAGTTTGATAGTGTCTGAGCTTACATTTAGGTCTTTAATCCTTTTAGAGTTTATTTTTTGTATATGGTGTTAGGGAGTGTTCTAATTTTATTCTTTTACATGTAGCTGTCCAGTTTTCCCAGCACCACTTATTGAAGAGGCAGTCTTTTCTCCGTTGTATATTCTTGACTCCTTTATCAAAGATAAGGTGACCATATGTGAGTGGGTTTATGTCTGGGCTTTCTCTCCTAGTCTATCAATCTATATTTTTGTTTTTATGTCAGTACCATACTGTCTTGATTATTGTAGCTTTGTAGCATAGTTTGTAGTCAGGGAGGCTGATTTCTCCAGCTCCATTTTTCTTTCTCAAGATTGCTTTGGCTATTAAGGGCCTTTTGTGTTTCCATAGAAATTGTAAATTTTTTTCTTCTAGTTCTATGAAAAATGCCATTGGTAGTTTGATAGGGATTGCATTGAATCTGTAGATTTCTTTGGGTAGTAAAGTCATTTTCACAATGCTGATTCTTCCAATCCAAGAGCATGGTATATCTCTCCATCTGTTTGCATCATCTTTAATTTCTTTCATCAGTTTCTTATAGTTTTCTGCATACAGGTCTTTTGACTTCTTAGGTAGGTTTATTCCTAGGTATATTATTCTTTTTTTTGCAGTGGTAAATGGGAGTGTTTCCTTAATTTCTCTGTCAGATTTTTCATCATTAGTGTATAAGAATGCAAGAAATTTCTGTGCATTAATTTTGTATCCTGCTACTTTACCAAATTCATTGATTAGGTCTAGTCATTTCCTGATAGCATCTTTAGGATTCTCTGTGTATAATTTCATGTCGTCTACAAACAGTGACAGTTTTACTTTTCTTCCTGTTTGAATTTCTTTTATTTCTTTTTCATCTCTGCTGTGGCTAAAACTTCCAAAACTATGTTGAATAATAGTCATGATAGTTAGCAACCTTGTCTTGTTCCTGATTTTAGAGAAAATGGTTTCAGTTTTTCACCATAGAGAATGATGTTGGCTGTGGGTTTGTCATATATGACCTTTACTATGTTGACGTAGGTTCTCTCTATATGTACTTTCTGGAAAGTTTTTATCATAATTGGGGGTTGAATTTTGTCAAAAGTTTTTTCTGCATCTATTGAGATTATCATATGAATTTTATCCTTCAGTTTGTTAATATGGTGTATCACATTATTGATTTGCCTATACTGAAGAATCCTTGCATTATTTGGATTAACCCCACTTGATCATGGTGTTTGATTCTTTTAATACATTGCTGGATTCTGTTTGCTGGTATTTTGTCGACAATTTTTGTGTCCATGTTTATCAGTGATATTGGTCTGTAATTTTCTTTCTTTGTAGTATCTTTGTCTGCTTTTGGTATCAGGGTGATGGTGGCCTCGTCGAATGAGTTTTGGAGTGTTCCTCCCTCAGTTATGTTCTGAATGAGTTTGAGAAGGATAGGTGTTAGCCATTCTCTAAATGTTTGGTAGAATTTGCCTGTGAAACCATCTGGTCCTGGGCTTTTGTTTGTTGGAAGATTTTTTATCACAGTTTCAATTTCAGTGCTTGTGATTGGTCTGTTCATATTTTCTATTTCTTCCTGGTTCAGTCTCAGAATGTGTGCTTTTCTAAGAATTTGTCCATTTCTTCCTGGTTGTCCATTTTATTGGCATATAGTTGATTGTAGTAATTTCTCATGAACCTCTGTGTTTCTGTAGTGTCACTTGTTACTTCTCCTTTTTCATTTTTAATTTTGTTGATTTGAGTCTAATCCCTTTTTTTCTTAATGGGTCTGGTTAATGGTTTATCAAGTTTGTTTATCTTTTCAAAGAACCAGCTTTTAGTTTTATTGATGTTCACTGTCATTTTCTTCGTTTCTCTTTCATTTATTTCTGATGATCTTTATGATTTCTTTCCTTCTGCTAACTTTTGGGTTTTTTGGTTCTTCTTTCTCAAATTGCTTTAGGTATAAGGTTAGGTTGTTTATTTGAGATGTTTCTTGTTTCCTGAGGTAGGATTGCATTGCTCTAAACTTTCCTCTTAGAACTGCTTTTGCTACATCTCATAGGTTTTGAGCTGTTGTATATTTATTGTTATTTGTTTCTACGTTTTTTTAAATTTCCTCTTTGATTTCTTCACAGAGCTCTTGGTTATTTAGTAGTGTATTGTTTAGCTTCCATGTGTTTGTATTTTTGATGATTTTTTTCCTGTAATTGACATCTAGTCTCATAGCATTGTGGTTGGAAGAGATACTTGACACAATTTCAATTATCTTAAATTTAGAAAGGCTTGATTTGTGACCCAAGATATGATATATCCTGGAGAATGATCCACAAGCACTTGAGAAGAAATTGTATTCTGTTGTTTTTGGATGGAATGTCCTATAAATATCAATTAACTCTATCTTGTTTAATGTATCATTTAAAGCTTGTGTTTCCTTATTTATTTTTAGTTTGGTTGAACTGTCCATTGGTGAAAGTGGGGTGTTAAAATCTCCTACTATGATTGTATTACTGTTGATTTCCCCTTTTATGGCTGTTAGCATTTGCCTTATGTATTGAGGTGCTCCTATGTTGGGTGCATAAATATTTTCAATTGTTATATCTTCTTCGATTGATCCCTTGATCATTATGTAGTGTCCTTCTTTGTCTCTTGTAATAATTTTTATTTTAAAATCTATTTTGTCTGATATGAGAATTGCTACTCCAGCTTTCTTTTGATTTCCATTTGCATGGAATTTCTTTTCCCATTCCCTCACTTTCAGTCTGTATGTGTCCCTAGGTCTGAAATGGGTCTCTTATAGACAGCATATATGTGAGTCTTGTTTTTGTATGCATTCAGCCAGTCTATGTCTTTTGGTTGGAGCATTTAAATCATTTACATTTAAGGTAATTATTGATATGTGTGTTCCTATTACCATTTTCTTAATTGTATTGGGTTTGTTTTTGTAGGTCTTTTCCTTCTCTTGTGTTTCCTGCTTAGAGGAGTTCCTTTAGCATTTGTTGCAATGCTGATTTGGTGCTGCTGAATTCTCTTAGCATTTGCTTGTCTGTAAAGATTTTAATTTCTCCATCAAATCTGAATGAGATTCTTGCTGTGTAGAGTAATCTTGGTTGTAGGTTTTTCCCTTTCATCAATTTAAATATGTCCTGCCACTTCCTTCTGGCTTGCAGAGTTTCTGCTGAAAGATCAGCTGTTAACCTTATGGGGATTCCCTTTTATGTCATTTGTTGTATTTCCCTTGCTGCTTTTAATATTTTTTCTTTGTGTTATTATTATTATTATTTTTGTGTGTGTGTGTTACGTGGGCCTCTCACTTTTGTGGCCTCTCCCACTGTGGAGCACAGGCTCTGGATGTGCAGGCTCAACAGCCATGGCTCATGGGCCTAGCCGCTCTGCGGCATGTGGGATCCTCCCAGACTGGGGCACGAACCTGTGTCTCCTGCATCGGCAGGCAGACTCTCAACCACTGTGCCACCAGGGAGGCTCCGTATTAATTTTTGATAGTTTGATTAATGTGTCTTAGTGTGTTTCTCCTTGGATTTATCCTGTATGGGACTCTCTGCAATTCCTGGACTTGATTGACAATTTCCTTTACCATATTAGGAAAGTTTTCAACTAAAATCTCTTCAAATATTTTCTTGGTCTCTTTCTTTTCCTTTTCTTCTTCTTGGACCCCTATAATTTGAACGTTGGTGTGTTTAATGTTGTCCCAGAAGTCTCTGAGATTGTCCTCAATTCTTGTCTTTCTTTTTTCTTTATTCTGCCCTGCAGTAGTTATTTCCACTATTTTATCTTCCAGGTCACTTATCCTTTCTTCTGCCTCAGTTACCTACTATTGACTCCTTCTAGAGAATTTTTAATTTCATTTATTGTGCTGTTCATCATTGTTTATTTGCTCTTTAGTTATTGCAGGTCTTTGTTAAATGTTTCTTGTCTTTTCTGCATTCAATTTCCAAGATATTAGATCATCTTTATTATCATTACTCTGAATCCTTTTTCAGGTAGACTGCCTATTTCCTCTTCATTTGTTAGGTCTGGTGGGTTTTAACTTGCTCCTTCATTTGCTGTGTGTTTGTCTTCTCATTTTGCTTAACTCACTGTGTTTTGGGTCTCCTTTTCATGGGCTGCTGGCTTGTAGTTCCCACGGTTTTTGGTGTCTGCCCCCCGTGGCTAAGGTTGGTTCAGTGGGTTGTGTGAGCTTCCTGGTGGAGGGGACTGGTGCCTCTGCTCTGGTGGATGAGGCTGGATCCTTCTTTCTGGTTGGCAAGACCACATCCAGTGGTGTGTTTTGGGGTGCCTGTGAACTTGTTATGATTTTAGGCAGCCTCTCAGCTAATGGGTGGAGTTGTGTTCCTCTCTTGTTAGTTGTTTGGCATGGTGTGTCCAGCACTGTAGTTTGCTGGTCATTGAGTGGACCTGGGTCCTGGCGTTGAGACAGAGATCTCTGAGAGAACTATTGCCTATTGATGTTACATGGGGCCGGGAAGTCTCTGGTAGACCACTGTCCTGAACTCGGCTCTTCCACCTCAGAGGCTCAGTCCTGACACCCAGCCAGAGCACCAAGACCCTGTCAGCTATCCAGCTCAGAAGAAAAGGGAGAAAAAAGAAAGAAAATAATAAATAAAGTTATTAAAATAAAAAAAATTATCAAAATTAAAAAGTAAAAATAAAAAAGAAGAGAGCAACAAAACCAACAAACAAATCCACCAATGATAACAAGCACTAAAAATTAAACTAATATAAACGTATAAATCAGAAACTACTCAGTCACATACAGCAAACTCCAAGACGATAGTTACTCCCAAAGTCCACTGCCTCAATTTTGGGATGTTTTGTCGTCTATTCAGGTATTCCAGAGATGCAGGATACATCAAGTTGATTGCAGAGATTTAATCCACGGCTTCTGAGTCTGCATGGAATAATTTCCCTTTCTCTTCTTTTTTCCCACAGCTTCTCTGGTCAAGCATTGGATCTGGCCCTGCCTCTGCTTGTAGGTCATTCTCTGGTGTCTGGTTTTCACCCAGACTGGAGGGTGTTAAAGTAGTGGTTGATTAGGGGACTCTGGCTTACTCAGGCTGGGGAGAGGAAAGGCTATGGAATGCGGGGTGAGCCTGCAGCAGCAGAGACCAGCATCATGTTACAACAGTCTGAGGCACAACACGTGTTCTCCTGGGGAAATTGTTCTTGGATCACAGGACCCTGGCAGTGGTGGGCTGTACAGGCTCCAGGAGGGGAAGAGTGGATAGTGACCTGTGCTTGCACACAGGATTCTTGGTGACTGTAGCAACAGCTTTAGCATTTCATGCCCATCTCTGGTGTCTGCACTGATAGCCACAGCTCATGCCCTTCTCTGAAGCTCATTTAAGCGGTGCTCTGAATCCCCTCTCCTCACACACTCCAAAACAATGGTCTCTTGACTCTTAGGCAGTTCCAGACTTCTCCCAGATTCCCTCCCCGTTAGTTGTGGCATACTAGCCCCGTTCAGGCTGTGTTCACACAGCCATCTCCAGTCCTCTCCTTGGGATCTGACCTCCGATACCTGAGCCTCAGCTCCCAGCCCCCACCCACCCTGGTGGGTGAAAAGACAAGCCTCTCAGTGTGGTGAGTGTTGGTAGGCACCAATCCTCTGTGCAGGAATCGCTCTGCTTTGCCTTCTTCACCCTTGTTGCTGAGCTATCCTCCATGGCTCTGAAGCTTCCCCACTGCCCACCCCCCCCACCCCATCTCCACCAGCGAAGGGGCTTCCTAGTGCATAGAAACTTTTCCTCCTTCACAGCTCCCTCCCTGATGGACAGATCCCATGTCTATTCTTTTGTCTCTGTTTTTTCTTTTGCCCTACCCAGGTACGTGAGTATTTTCCTGCCTTTTGGGAAGTTTGAGGTCTTCTGCCAGTGTTCAGTAGGTGTTCTGTAGGACCTGTTCCACGTGCAGATGTATTTTTGATGTATTTGTGGGGAGGAATGTGATATCCGTGTCTTACTCCTCCACCATCATGAAAGTGCTCCTGTCCAACATTTTATATATTGACCAGCATACTCAAATTTACACAATTTAGGGAACAGAGGTAGGAATTGAATTAAGGAGTCCTGATTTTTCTCTCTGAGTTAGGACCACTGTTCTACAATGGAAGGACAAGCATAAAGAGGATGAAAATGAAGTCAATTATGCAGTATTTAAATTATTTAGGGCCAGAATGGGAAAGACAAGAAGTTTACATTTTTTTCTAGGATTATGGTGAAGGAATGAAAGGATTTTGAGTAGGAAATATGTTTTATATTTATGTATCAGCAATATCTCTGACTTGGTGTGAGGGAATCCAGTGCAGAATAAGGAGACTAGTCAGAGGCTACTTCAATAGCCCAGGTGAAAGATTCTCATCCTATAGTGTTAGGGCTAGTTATAGGGTTCTTGAGGGTTAACTGAACCAGGACTATATTTGGAGGATCAAACCAAAAGAGTTCGTACAGGGAGAAGATATCAGATATAAAGAAAGAAAGGATGCATGTGTGAATCCTACTTTTGAACTGAAAACTGACCAATGGTTGCCTTTCTAAATGAGGGTGAGACTTGGATTAGAAAGGAAACAGGAGAAAATATCAAGAGTCATTTTGAGGTGTTTATCACACTTTTATTTCAACTTTTCCATATATTTGAAGATTTTTATAATAAAGACATGAGAAAAAACTGTTGTTTTGAAAATGCAGTAGCATATCATCATAATGGCATAAATGGGTCCAACATTTCAATTACATAAATTTTCAGATCAATGCAACACATCCAAGCTTAAGCCTGTTGCAGAAGTTGGGATTCAATGGTATTATAGCGAATTCACTTTTTAATGGGGCATGTAATTGAAAATTGAAATTCTGCAATGGTTTAAGGCACATATAAGACATCTAAGTCAAGTTGTGCAATAAAGAGTTGAATACATAAATCTGGAGTGCTGGAGTAAAGGGGAGAAATCACAGTCTGGCAATAGAAATGCAAGAGATAAACAGACTGAAACAGAGATACAGAGGTACAGATATGGTTAGAGAGAGTGAGGAAGTAATAAGCATAGAGATAGAGGACTATGGCATTCCTTTTGTCATGGCTTTGATAAATACTTTGGTGATGAGAGCAGAGCATCAGTGGAAAGTGCAACAGTGATTGGCTTCTATAAAATGAAGGTAAAAGTGGGAGACAGTGCCATTAAAATATCTGCCTGATTCCAACAGGAATGATGGAATACTGGGATCACAGGCCAAGTCATTCCTTTTAACTTCCAAAGGAGAGGTGTCCATAGTTATCATTACAAGCAGAAAAGCTAGACTGGTAATCAGAAAAATTTGATCTACAGAGATCTTTGGTGATACCAAATACATAATCAATCACTCAGAATCATGTGGATGGCAATCCTGATTAGTAAAGACTTACTTGACCCATTTAATTATTAAACATAATAGATCTGGTAAATGAAGGCTTGGTTTGGCTTACCACAATAAAATGTCAGGAGCTTTTACTTAATTCTGAGATATGACTCAGCTGATAATCCTAAAGACCCTGGAGTAAAGTATGTTTGGTCCTATGTAAAGTCCTATCTTGAGGAAGGACTTTGCAATAACAACACAAGTCTATGCAATATCTTCCTCCCAGCATTTGGAACAGGGAAAATGGGAACTGTGTGCTTGGAAAGAGAAACTATTCATCCCTATTAGGAATTAATGAATGACTCTGAACCAATCCCTGGGAATATAGGATGTGTATGTGATCCACCAGTTAGAGTGAAGGTTTATGGGATTTAGGTGGAAATTGGCATTTTAACCTAATTATATTTTAAAATGGGTTCAGTGGGATAACAAATTCATACTCATGTCATTTCCCAAATTCTTGTGCATTAATTAAGATATAAATGCCTTTTATCTTATCCCCAAATGGCTCCCTGACTTGAAGTATGAGGGTCATTTGGGCAGAAATAGTAAGTGGAAGTTTCTGTATTTCCCACATTCCAACAAATGAGTAAACCAAAACCAGAAACACATTTGTGATAGAGACAAAAATACTAGTAATATGCTGCATTTACAAAAGATATAGGAGTAGTAACGCACAGATGGATTTCATCAATGGCCGCATTGGGAGGGGGGTACTCTGTTCTACACACATAACTTGCTTTGACAAATGATATGTTAGCAAATGGGATGAAAGCTGAGATTGAGAAAGCAATTGCACAGTAGGGCTGGCTCTTTAACCCATTTCTTTCTTCTAACTAACCTTGACAACATGTCCTGGAGCCTGCAGGAGGGTAAAATGTGTGGAGAAGGTGGAGAGCTAAGTCATCCCCTGTGAGGCCCACTTGATCACAGATGTGTAAATGAGACTAACAGAAAGTATGCAAAGCTGGTCCAGGTCAGCAAAAACACCCAATGGGACTGAGACTCAAGAGAAACAATAGGATTTTTGTTTTAGGCCAGTTAAATATTGCATCTGGATATGCGATTTTATTGAATTAGTAGCTAACTATCATGGGTGGTTACCATCCCATCTCCTTTACTTCACCTATTAACCTAATGCTCAAGAGAGAGTGACCTTGCAATATGAAAGTGGATTATTTTAAGTTTTAGCAGGAAATGACTTTGATTTCAACTATTCATGTAGATGTTTTCTCCTTACTTGAGGAAGTCACAGATCAAATTCTAAACACTTATTTTACAACTAGTTGTAAAACTAGTTTTTGTTTTATCAAATATTTAGGTGGGATTTCTCTCTCTCCTCATTTTCTTTCCCCCGAATACTCAGAAATAGTTTGCTTCCACGTGGCAGGAGAGTAATACATTTTCTCCATCTTGCTTTTAAGTTTTAATACATTTTAATTTGCAGGTATATTGATCGTAGTACTGTCCAAAAGAACATGACACTTGCCCACCAAATAAGGACCTTATTCTTATAAGATTTAGAAAGCAGCTATCATTCCATGACAGTTTGTGAAATTCCATAAAAATAAATGGTTTCTTTACTCAGGGAATATTTTTAGAGGTCCAGTGACCTGGATACATTGAGATATCCCTCAAAAATAAAAATAGGTTTATGTGTTGGATTTCTGTCTATTCAGAAAAAATATAAGCAAAGCCACTTTTGGTTTTAGAAAAACAAGACACATTTAGATGAATTGTGTTGACAATTTTCTGTGTTGCTAAGATGCCTTCATTGTTAACCCAGAAGAGAAGGCTTGTCAGACTGTCCCAAATGGGAAACAGGCAACTCTGCCACCCAACCTTCAGAAGCAATGGATTGGATGATGAATGTATTTATTTAAAAACAGGATGCTTCAGGGACCTTGTGGTGAACCCAGCAAGGAGAATAAAAAGAGAGATTCTCAGGATAGCTCAGTACATATGCATAAATATAATATACATAGATGTATATGAATGATATAAGTATTTAAATTATTTTCATAAAAAATATATTTGGTGTGGTTTTGGTAACATTAAAGATTAACCCATTTGTTAAAGTTGTGATATTATTATGAAAAAAAAATTTAAAGGAGGAATAGACATGATCCAGAGAGGGTGGGTTTAGAACTACATATAGAAACTGCCACAGTTTAAAAAATACCCCTCCCAAACGTCTAAAGTTTTTGAAGAATCAATTGACTATGCTTATGTGGGTCCAAGTCGGGATCCTATTCTCTTCCTTTGATCAACATATCTCTCCTTTTTACACTGACTTGATGATTGTTTTGAACTTTTAAATGGTTGAAATATTTTTAAGACATTTCTCTAAAAATCCGTTATTAAGTATGTAAATGGAAACACAATTTTACATTATTTGACTGAGGTACAGTTTCGGGAAAAAAAAAGATGCTCAATTATGTCATTTTACCAAGTAATTAATTTTTAAGATATTTAACTGCATATTTAATTTTCTTAGATATGAACATATTTATTTAAATGACAATAATTTTTACTTTTGATCACTCATTCTGGAATTGGCTCAATCACTCTGCCTCCGGCTGTAACGGCTATTGTTCATGATTCAAGTCCACAGATCTACTAAAATGTTCTGCCACATATGTGTTCATTCTAGGGTTTTAACTTACAGGGAAACACATATTCAGGAACACCTATTTTCACAAAAATGGCAGGAACACAAGAGAACATGCCATGCAAGCAAATTTTAAGTCCTTGGTTGTTTAACACCTATTAAGGGGCTCATTGTTCAAAACAAGTTATATGACTGAGACCAAAGACAAAATTTAGGGAGAATATTCTGCCAGTGGAAGTAAAGTAGAGAAAATACATATTTTAAAATAATATTCAAATTCTCATGATCTGTCTACTTCAAGTCTCTCTAGTATGCAAAATATAAGAATCTCATATGTTTGTGAAAATCATGGTATCAGGTTTGAAGTCCAGGTTTTTGAAATCTCGATGAAATCTTGATGCAGCTCCACTTATCTGGGATCCTCTGAACCAAAAGAAACAAACAAATAATAAAAAATCAAATATTACCCACACTCAACATTAATGTGTAGTACAGGGAGCTGGTATTTTCCCAAGGCACATAGAAGTCTTCCATCCTTAATAATTCTGGACAAATGATATGAGGTATCCGTACTCTGAAGGAAAAGAATATTTCCTCTTTAGGCACAGGTTTTGTTACCACAGCTGTTCCCTTTGCCCTCTGGAAGTTTCTTCTTTTTGCAGTACGACCATTGACAATTCTGGAAAATTGGTTAAGAATAAAATAATTTTAAAAAGTAAAGAATATGCCCTTTGGGGAGTTTGAGAATCTCTCTCAACCTGACTCCTGTATTTGGAAATTTAGGGACTGATAGACTTATAATTTGAATAATTTCAGTTTCTTGCAATCTGGCTGACAGAACTTTTGACAATATAGTTTTCATAATTTTTTTTCACTTTTTACTTATTCATTTATCTTTTTTTAAACATTTTATTGGAGCATAGTTGCTTTACAATACTGTGTTAGTTTCTAGTGTGCAGCAAATTGAATCAGCTATAAATACATATATAGCCCCTCTTTTTTGGATTTCCTTCCTGTTTAGGTCACCACAGAGAACTGAGTAGAGTTCCCTGTGCTATACAGTAGGTTCTCATTAGTTACTTATTTTATACATAGTATCAATAGTGTATATATGTCAATTCTAATCTCCCAATTCATCCAGTCAGTTCCATGTGCCAAGAGCCACACTCTCAATTATTTCTGTCTCTAGACTAAATTGAAGTTTCTTTGAGCAACTTAGGCTGCTGTGAGACCACATTTTTCCTTGGATCCTTTTATCCAACTTAGAGGGTATACTTGACACTAACTAATTATTTTCAGAAATTGTAACTAAAAGTATTTGAGCAACACACCTAATTTGGGTTTTTTTCTTATCATAGACAATAACACTTATATTTTACTTGGTGAAAGGAGCTTTATTTTCAAAAACCTATGAGTTATGGCTTTGCTATATTTGCTCTAAATTCTGTTTGCAAACTGGCAAGTACTTTCTGTGACCTTATCTCTGCCTTTTAGTAAACTATGAAATACAGCTAGTAACAACCAGCTCATTATTTCAACATTTGCCTCAAGACCACCAAACCCTACATTTAAAATATATCAGGAATATTTTCTGCCTTTTAGAAGATCATAAGAAAATTTCACCAAATTATTTAGCCATAAAGAAAATACATTGCTATTTTTCCTACCTCTGTTATCAGTTTTTTCACTTCAAGCACTTGGTCCAAAATCCAAGAACCATATATTCTAGGTTATTTTTACACAAGCCAGTCCTCCTATTTCTAGTGTCAATTTTTTGTATCAGCTTTTACTACATAAGAAAAGAGAAGCAAAAATTAAAATCTTCTAGCTTCTAGCAATAGATATTTATTTTTTTCATGTCTCAGCAGTTTAGTTTAGGAGTCTCTGCTCCAAAGTGTTCCTCCTGGGGCCAAGGCTGAAGGACAAGGGCTACTCAGTTACAGCTCTCCTAAAGGTCACAGATGAGTGAGATGACACACCCTAGCACACAGACACATTAAAAACCCTGTTAATGTCACGCCTGCTAACATCCCATTGGCCAAAAAGGAACGTGGTTGAACCCAAGTTCAACTAGTAATGAATGCACTCTTCTCATGGAGTTCAGGTAAAAGGAATTACTATTTTTCAATACTAACATGTCTTTGTCTGTTCAGGCTGTTGTAACAGAAAACCATAGACGGGGTGTTAGACACCAGAATCGACATAGACAACAGAAATTTATTTCTTACAGTTCTGGAGGCTGGGAAGTCCAAGATCAAGGCATCAGCAGATTCGGTGTCTGGTGAAAGCTTGATTTCTCATTCACAGCCAGCCGTCTTTTCACTGTATCCTCACATGGTTGATGGGACAAGGAAATTTTTCCAGATTTCTTTTGTAAGGACACTAATCTCTTTCATGAAGGCTCTGCCCTCATATCATCTACCAAGGGCTCCACCTCCTAATACCAATACATTGGGGCCTGGGATTTCAATATATGAATCTGGGAGGTTGCACAGACATTCCATCTATAGCATAATGTAATCTAATATAGTCTTACTAAAACTAAGTTAAAGAATGTCTTCAACAGCAGATTTTCAAGAGTGAAAAACAAAATGAAAAAAACTCAAAACAAGTGTATGTATATACTAGTAAATCATCACCCATTTGAAATGTCATCCATTTGCAAGTGATCCTTGTTAGCTGGAATTGTAAGAGACAACAGAGAGATGGGAATTATTCTCTTCTATCATCATGATATCCTCACAAGAAATATTATCCATAGACGAGTCATCAAGGAGCCTCTGGTTGATTTATTTTTAATATTTTCTCTTTAGCCCCACTTGAGGCAACATGAAAGCATTTCATATTTGACTATAACATAATTAAGCTTTAAAACTTTTTTTTTCAGTAAGTGAGATACCTTTTTCCCCTTTTTTATTGAAGTATATTTGATTTCCAGTATTTTGTTAGATTCAGGTGTACAACAAATTAATTCAGTTATATATATATATATAATATATATATATATATTCAGATTCTTCTCCATTATAAGCTATTACAAAATATTGAACATAATTCCCTGTGCTGCACAGTAAATCCTTGTCGTTTATCTATTTTACATGTAGTGGTGTGTATTCGTTAATCCCATGCCCTTAATTTAGCTCTTCCCCTGCTTTCCCCTTTGGCAACCATAAGTTTGTTTTCTACGACTGTTTTTTATACACTCTTCTTGTCAGGGAGGTACTGGGACTTGATCCAAAAAAATAAGGAGGTAAGACCAAAAAAGAGATCTAGTGAACTGGTAGTTCAAAACAGAAGTAAGGCAAAATGCATACTTAGAATCATGTTTAAGGAAAGCTCCAAATAACACATGTGCAGTCAACTGAAATTCAAATAAACCCTGATAGGAAAAGGTAGAGAGAATGCTCTAAAGGTGTGTCTCTAATGCAAAAAAAAAAAAAAAAAGATATGACAGATTATTTAATGCAGTAATTTTGAAAGAAGTAACTGGTTTGGTCGCCTATTTCAGACTCTCTAAGCAATATTTTCTTTACATCTAGAAACCCATAATACTTTTCTATTTATTTTTCTATTATAGGAATTTTACCAAGGGATACATGAATATGATCATTTTCTGTGTGTTATCCTTGATGTAATGTCCCCTTCCAATCTGAGCATTCAATTTTGCAGGTGAATAATCTTTAAATAGGAATTATTTCTTTTTCCTGATTCTGTTTTCTCCTTTTAAAATGTCTATTATCCTCATTTTAAGATTGTAGATCTACCTACATGAAGCTAGCTTTTCTTTCAATGATTCTTTTTAAAACAGGATTTTATATCAGAAGTTTATACTGGACACCAAGATAAAATAGACACAATATTTGAAAATAACTTACCAAATAACCATGTACTGATTTTTGAATAATTTCACTATGAACTATTTCTTTGATCTTGAACACCCTCGTATACTTTGAAAGTACAAAAGTTTTGAGAGAATGAGTGAGATCATTTTGTGAGGATGGTATTTTAGGAGAAGGCTTCACTGTGTTCCTTCCACATCCCACCATGGGAAACCTAGTGCTAGTCCTCTTACCTCAAACCTAGTAAAGAGCAGGGCTTTGAGAGGGACCTAAAAAAGCTTAATAGGTGACAAACACTAGTTGGGTTCAGAGTGGTCTAGAATTTGACTTCAGCCTGAGAAGCATTGAGGACAAGAGTTTCTCTGACAGTTTTGGTGCCAAAGCTGAGAAACATCATTACTATGGGATTTGTCAACTTTCCCATGGTTTATTGGGCAAGGGTTAAATATATGTTTCCAGAAGTTGAGGTGTGGTCCTCACAAGAAAGAGAAGCGACAGGGCCTACAGGGCCACACAGATGGGTATAAAGAACGCAGTAGCAAGAAACTGGAAGTAAGTGAGCTGAAACTGAGGATGAATTATCAACTGACTCCCTAGAATACAGAAGAATCTGCAAGAGTGAAGGGAAAGGCACTTGGACCAGTCTGGCAGAAATGTCTGAATAGCCTCAAAATTGTGTCCCAGGAGACAAAGTGTCATCTTAAACAGTGAGGGTCATATAGAATGAAGTAAGCTTAGGACAGTACTAATGAAAGTACTTAATTAAAGTATTAAATGAAACTGCCGTATTTCTGTGCCTCTCATTTCATAAAAGTCAATGGAACTGGGACTTCCCTGGTGGCACAGCGGTTAAGAATCACCTGCCAATGCAGGGGACACGGGTTCAAGCCCTGATCCAGGAAGACCCACATGCCACGGAACAATTAAGCCCGTGTGACACAACTACTGAGCCTGAGTTCTAGAGCCTCTGAGCCACAACTACTGAGCCCACATGCCACTGAAGCC
Organism: Delphinapterus leucas; assembly: GCF_059928025.1. Taxonomy (NCBI): domain Eukaryota; kingdom Metazoa; phylum Chordata; class Mammalia; order Artiodactyla; family Monodontidae; genus Delphinapterus; species Delphinapterus leucas. The sequence goes on along the minus strand of NC_143146.1, from coordinate 42,953,379 downwards.
CACACACCTAGAGCCTGTGCTCCACAACAAGAGAAGCCACTGCAGTGAGAAGCACGTGCACTGCAATGAAGAGTAGCCCCTGCTCGCTGCAACTAGAGAAAGCCCACGTGCAGCAACGCGGACCCAACACAGCCAAAAATTAATTAATTAATTTAAAAAAAAAAAATCAATGGAACTGCTGGCAAGAGATAGCAGTAAGAAGAGAAGCAACCAGTAGGAGATCATAGGATCCAATAATGCTCTTTCCCACTTTGGGCGCCCCACCTGAAGCTACTTGATCTGCAAGAGGGGTATAAATTTATCACTGGATCAGTTCAGAATCTTGATTAATATATTGGTCTGGCATTATAAAGGTTGAATTGAATCTGTCTTTAAAACTTGTCAACAGAATGTCTGCCTCATAAGATTAATTAGATGACCTACAGAGGTTGCCAGAATTCTTATCTAGATAAGACTTGCTTTTTTTTTTTTTTTTTAATACAGGGACAGGAAACATGATTTCACTCAATGAATGAAAGGAATGGTGAGAAGTCAATACAGTGTGGTTTAAATGCATTGTAAATCCAGCTTCTTCAATATCTTTTTTCGTCTTTGTTGTATTTTATTCTGGATTGTGTAATATTTCTTCCATTTGATCAATCAGTTTATCTCTGTGTCTATCTATCTATCTATCTATCTACCACATGGTATTAGAGAAACGTGGAAGGTTGAGATTTGAAAAGACCTGAGGTTCTACTTAACCATCCAACTTCATTTTTACATGTTTTCTCCATTCTCTTGAACAGATAACTGCCCTGGCTTTAAATATTTATAATGAGAGAGCAGCCTACTCTTGAAAGTAATTGAGACAGAGAATTAAGAATCCTACTAGGTGCTTCCCTATATTCAACTGAATTGCTCTCCTTTCATATTTCACCATTTTACTTTTCCTACCAACTACTCTAGGTTTTTTTCTGGAACAATATGTAAAAAGTATTTAACATGGAAAAATTTTAAGTCAACTTAACTCAGATACCATGTTCTTATACTATCTCTGCAAATCTCTTAATCCTCAATTTCTTATAAATCTTAATTTCACACACTATAGGAGATGTTTTGACTGTTATCTATGTCCATTTTAAATTGTGGCAAACATAAATGGTCTAGTACTCCACAGATAATTTTGAGTAATTTATTTAAACACATACGTCTGTTAAGTTTAACCAATTTCACTTTTATTCTATCAGTCAATGGGATAGCTAGAGCTCATATTGAGCTCATCAACTTCTAGAACATCAAGTATTATTCAAATAAGCTATTAATCCAAGTTCATGCCCTGTCATATCATATAAATTACTGTAGTATTTTTAAAGTTTCTTTTAAAATACTATTAATTCATTCTGATATTGTTAAGAAATTTTAAATCCCAGTTATTATATCTAACACATTAGACATCCTTTCTATTTTCCTTTATCCATAATTTTGTAAACAACATCTAATATTTTAATTTGATTAATTTACACATGATATGAGACTATCATAAAATGAAACACCAAAGACCTCACCTAATTTTCATATTGATAATTTTGGAGAATTTTTATATAAATATTTGTCATCTACTGTAGCTCAAATTTTGAACATTTTCACAAGAATATCAAAGGTGGTTTTTAGTGGTTTGCTAAAATAAATATATCATGTCTACAACTGACATCAACTCCCTTCTATTTACTTCCAAAATCAATGGACATTTTCATCTATTATCTTACACGACTTCACAGCAGAAGCAGATACTACTTGATTAGTTAACACTCTTGGTTGCAATAGGCAAAATTCAATTCACCGTAGTTTAGGACAAAAGAGGAATTTATTAGAGCTTAAATTTCATTCTTTTTAATTTTTAATCTTTCTTCATAATTCCAGTTTGAACTACTGTCATTTGTTGCCTGGAATATTAAAGTAGCTTTCTAACTAGTTTCCTTTCTCCCCCTCCATTTGGTGACTACTGAGATCTTTGTAAAACTTAATCAGATAACTACAGTATCCTAATATAAATCTCCCTAGTGGTCTTTGATTGCCCATAAGGTCCAATGTGATTTCAAACATGCTGACGTCATTGGACATGTAGCCTATTCTTATCTCCCTACCTTCCTGAATTCCAGCATACAGATCATTTTTATGTTTCTTCAATTCATTGAGATCCCCCCAATTCTTAGTCTTAGACTAGTTGTTTCCTTTCTTTACTCCTTGGTTTGCTCTCTGACCTCCCTTTGGTTGACTGAGTATGTTGTTCAGATGTTGACTCAAACTCTTACATTCTAACTGTCCAATCTAAATTACTCCCAATATCAACTCACTCTCAATCACTTCATTCTGTTTTTTAAATTTTTGCCATGCATTTTACTCTACCATTATGTTATATTATTTATGAATTTATATGTATTTATTTTGTGTATCCCCACATAAGAATATAAAACAGATTAGAGAAAGGATACCATTTGTTCACAGTTGCATTCTCCACACTAAGGAAACAATGCCTGACAATTGGTTAGTCCTCATTCAATATAGCACAAATAAATATAATACCCTGGAGGAAGGAGAGAAAGGAGGAAACTGATAATATATATTCTGTCACCATTAAATCTTATTCTCATGCCTCAGTTTATCTCTAGGTGTCCACTTTCTCTTAACCTGCTTATTCCAGATGCTAGAAACAAAGGTCCGGGAAACTCTAAGTTACATGTTTATTTTGTTACCTCTTGATATGAGTAGATTCCTTCAACTCAGCTGAATTTCCAAAAAAAATTCTGGAGAAAGAAAGATGATTCGTCTCACCTTGACCACATACCCAATAAGTGGACTAATTATTTCGAAGACAAATTTAATATACTGTGGTAGAGACTGCTGGTCCAAGCTAATATCAGGTCTCTCCTCTTCCCTATGAGTACACCACTAAACAAGGTTTCACAAGGCCTTTGCTTTGAGTCGTTCTTGTACTTGGAATATGTGTGGAAGTGATGGTGGTCACTTCTAGTTGAAGTGGATAAGAGAGAAGGAGGACTCACCTTGTTCTCTTTCCTCTGCTGCCAGCAAGATAGAGGATGCATCAGAAGATTTGGAGGCCGCAGGGTTTAGTGGAGTGAATTAATGGAAGAAAACTGGACACCAGAATGATTGCATGAAATTGACCCATTGATCTCTAACCAACTGTATCTTCTGTTAGAAATACACTTTATTGTGATACTCTACTGAAATTCTAGTGTTGTTTGCCACAATATTTAGCCTAGCTGAACAATATATATTCTTCCATTCTCCAATTTTCTGATTTAAGTCTCAGGCTTTTCATTGTGTATGGTTCATTGATCTAAGTTTCTAATCAATCAATCAACTTCTGTAAAATTCCTGTAATCAAAAAATAAATAGAACACATTCAGCATAGCACCATCTACTTTTGCAATTTCATACTACTTATAAAGAAGTAAAAACTTATAGATATTTCCAGATAAATCTACATGCATACCATTTTAAAAATAATTTTTCATTTCTTTTATATTTATAGCACTCAGTATTTGTTTTGGTAGCTCTCCACTTCTCTTGATATAATCTTCACAACTGACTCTATTTACTTTCTATAAAAGCATAGCCCCTTACTTTCAATATTAATATTCCACCATTTTACTGATACTCTATTATATTAGTCAATTAAAATTTATTAAAACTAGCATAAAGCACATTTAATAATGAGTATAATTGACTTTTGGTAGAAGCACAACTCAGCTTGTAGATGGAAATCTTTCAGAACATGTTACAATGCAGCTTATTATCAGAAGCCTTTCATTACATAAACATCGGTCATTTTTCACAGAAGAGGAAAAACATAGAAGCCAGATCACTGATTAAGAGAAGGTTGATTAACAAAGCTTATAATTTCCTACCCTCAACACAACCCAATACCACTGCTCTGGTCACAGATCTGTTTCTGTTCAATACAGCTTTTCTAAATATACACTGTTATCTAGTATTGCTACCATCTAGCTAGTTTCTAGAAACAAAACCAAGGAAAAATTTCTTAACTAACTTTCTTTTACAAAATTCACGCTATCATTTCAGGATTGACTCAAAGATCTAATTAGATAAGTATTAAAATATTCTACAGCTCCTTGATCTGCAAAAAGTGTTACTCCTTTTTTGTCTTATTTAACAATAAAGTACAAGCTTGTCTTGGAAGACTATGTAATGCAATTATTGTTTATCTGTATGTCTTTCCTACTGCACAACATAGGTCATGAGATACTTTAGAGTGGAAACAATATTTTATCAACATTTAAAAATGATCAATTTTGAACAAGGAACGTGGAAGGAATTCAATAAAGAGCTAGCATGTATTGACTGCTTACTAAGCTCCAGGAACTCTGCTAAATATCTTACATGGATTATTTCATTACTGATCTAAAGAACACAACAAGGTAGATACTACTAGTATTTCAGTTTTACAGATGATATGTTGAAAGTGAAAGAAGTTACATTTTTGCTCAAGGAATGACTTGCAGCTAGTAAGTGTTTCAGCATTCTGCCTGGGATTATGGCACAAATTTGATATAATGTCCCTGCTCTTTTGGTGCTTACAGATTACTGTGATGGTCATGCATCATTCAGAGGGCTTTAACAATGAATGCATAATTACATATCAGGATAAATGTACTGAATCAAAGAATACATTTCTTATGATTATGTTCTGTGTTTTTACATATGAATTCATCATATATTTACAATGTATTTTTGGTACAATGCCATCAGACATACATTTGTTTTACCTTGCCTTATATTACTTTGTGAATAACAAATACTATCCATTATAAATTAATTTTATTAAGGTCATGGACTCAAAATATTCCCAAATTCTGAAAATTATCCTGATGTGTTAGTTTCATTTAGAAATTCTGTCTTCTCAGATTTAATATCAGTTAATATTTACAATGTTACTAAGATCAATGTGTCCCTTCATATCTTAGTCTCGTAATTCCCTAAATAGGTCATACATTTATGTGAATGCTTCATTAAAATAGTTACTTAAAATGAGATTTTCTTTTTGATATTCTTTTTTGAAGGGTGCATATAATTTCTTAAAATAAATGTTGTTGTAGAGAGTTTTCTCCTCATGCCTTAAACTTCATGCTTATCTACATATGCTCTTTAAATAAACCACAGCATAGAAAAACTGCTTGAATATATTTTTGCTATTATCAGTGTGTCTGATTATTGTGATTGTCCTTCAATCTTATTGATTTTATTCTTGAGTCATACTGCGTAGAAATCAATATTAATTGATTAAAAATGTCACCAGTGAAAGTAGCAGACTGATTTTGATGGTTAAAGTTAATTTCTGAATGGATCTATATTTCTGGTGGATCTACTGTTTTTATTATTTTACTGATGTTTGTAATAGTAATTATAATCAAGTAGGAAAATTTAAAAAGCATTCTTACCATATGTCAACAAAGAAGTTCACAATCAGTGAGGTAAAATATATTTTCAAAGAAATTCGTATCTCCCAAAGAAAAAGTAGCTTTTTATGAATTAAAAGATTATTTGAAAAGGAGAGTTTTGTCTTAGGTTTTCAAATCTTATTATTCTGTTATTACAACCAAAATGTAAAAGGTTAACAAATGAATACAAACATATATAAGTGAAACAGATTTACCATTCAGAAATAAAGCCAATATGCTCAGGATCCTAATATATGACAATGTTAGATTTAGAAGTTTCTGAGTAAGGGATGCTTTAATTTATAAATAAAATTGACATGCATTAGGTCTGATGCTTTCTGATTAAAAATGGGCAGAGAGTCTGAATAGACATTTTTCAAAAGACATACGGATGGTCAATAAGCACATGAAAAGATGCTCAACATCACTAACCATCAGAGAAATGCAAATTAAGAATACAGTGAGATATCACCTCACACCCATCAGAATGCACTACAGGTACATGTTGGCGATGACGTAGAGAAAAGGAAACTTTCGTGCACTATTGGTGGTAAAATTGGTACAGCCACTATGGAAAACAGTATGGAGGGTCCTCAAAAACTTTAAAAAAAACAGCTACCATCTGATCCAACATTTTTGCTACTGGGTATTTATCCGAAGACAAATAAAACACTAATTTGAAAAGATATAAGCACCCTTATGTTCATTGCAGCATTATTCACAATAGCCAAGATACAGAAACAAACTAAAAGCCCATCAATGGATTAATGGATAAGGAAGATTTGATATATATACACAGTGGAATACTACTTAGAAAAAAACGAAATCTTGCCATTTGTGACAACATGGATGGGCCTTGAGGATATTATTATTCACTCTGATTGATAATTCTCGAAAAGGAGGAAAAATAGTGCCTTCAGTTCATTAATAAGAATTAATAATGCTTTAGAATCCATATAGAAAGGATGGAGATACTGAACTCTATGAATTTTTAAACATTTGTATATGAAAATATATATTTAAAATCCTTTAAAAATAAAATTAAAATGTCAGGCTAAAGAAAAAAAATAAAAATTATATGAAGAAGGGGTTTCATTATAAACAATGAGTACTTATAAGGCATTAAAAAAAAAAGAGATAGAAAAGATCATGTAATGGTAATTTTCGGAAAATAAAATAGGTAATTAAAAAAAGGAAAATATTCCAAAAGACTAAATCTGAGAATTTCCTGGTAGAAAAAAACATGAAAATTAAAACAACAATTAGATAGTATCTTAAAATCAAATCTTAAAGTTGATCATCTCTGGTAATACAGGATCATTTTTAAGTTGGATATCTGCTTCTACTGCTATATAAACAAAATATTTCAATATAGAGGAAATTATAGAATAGTATTTGATACAACTTAAATCAAAGCTACCAATTATATTCCCATATAGGGGAGTTCTCCTAATTTCTTCTAGATTAAAAAAAATCTAAAATAAAACAGGTAGGAGTTGCTATTTTAACTAGGAACCAAGAGATTCAAATTGCTTCTGTGTAATTAATTCACTCATTGATCAAATACCGAATATAATTATGAGCCTATTCAGTCACTCATAAAGCCTCTGATCATATGACATTGTTAAATATTCAAAGAAAACCTTTCAAATAGATAAACTAATAGGAAGAGTTAATTAGTATGTTTATTTGTGGTTCCTGTTGAAGGCAAAAATAAAAGTTATATTATCTTCCATCATAATTTTGTTGGAATATTTTATTCATAAATTTAAATTCTAATAAAGGTGATATTTCTGAAAATATCAGACACCTGGTATTTTCCCATAAATCATGATGACAATAATTTCTAGTTTACCTTCTGCAAGAAAGAAAACACATTAAGGACAATATAGCATTAAGAGCCACTCTAACAAAATTTATTAAATGTTTTAAAAATTAAGCAAATAAGTTCTTTGCTAAAAAACTGTTATATTATCTACTGTAACTCTAGCTGGAAAATTTAGCTTTTATTAATATTACTTTTGACAGAGCAGATGTCATTTTTGAATAACAACTGATATTTGTCTTTTCATTTCTCTAAAATTAAGGAAAAAACACTTAAAATTCTGTCCTTTGCATGAGACTATTTTCCTCCTTCACTGAAGGTATGTGAACAGCATCAAAAAGTCTTACTCTGCCTTTAATTCATGATTTCCTTCAATTATGTAACTTTTTAAATAGCTCTTCTTAACATAGCAGGAATTCCTCCTGTTGTAGAATTCCTTTTTTTATAACTCAGACATATATAGTCTAATCGCCCTTATGTACCTGCTTTGTCATTAATAAAATTCTTATTGAAAATTAACAATGCTTTTAGTATGTACCTATACAAAGCATCATATATCTACATTTCTTCCAGGTACACAAATATCCTTTTAACACTCACCCCCCCCCAATATCAATAAACAAAAGATATACATGCTCACATAAGATAATAGTTGTTATTCAGTCTAATTCTAACACTTACATGGAAACATATTCTATACTGCCATTGAAGACATTTTGAAGCAATATAATCTAAAGCTAGGTTTACTTAGTAAAGTAAAAAGCAAGAGTGCTTCTTCATAAAAATTGTTTCAAGAGATAATCATTTCATATCACTTTCCCATAGCTTTGACCTGAAGAAGCAGAAACAAATTTTATATACTAGTCTAGTATACTCTTGTTATGGATTATTTTTTAAAGAAGCACAGTGAACATGACCAATGAATAGAATGCATAATGTATGGGAAGATGAACAATGAATAATAAAGTTTTAGCTTAAATGAGAACCTCTTTCTCTAGAGGCTCAATAGTTTGATCAAGGCACTGTGTTTTAAAATATAGCTTATAACCTACCACACTGAAATAGGTGGGAGAATGTGTTTCAGATAAGATGTGAATTTAGAAATCTTATCCTTTGGTTACATGTCTCAGGGAGTTGCACTTTTCCCTTTAATAAGTATTTCAATTTAAAGAAAGACGCCTCAGTAAAATGAAAATAAATGACAGTGCTATTTCTAAAGAGACAGTGTATTATTTTTAAATGGATGCTCTGTCCCATGCTCTGCCCCATGACATTTAATTGCTCAAATTAAACAGTCAAAGATAGGGTTAACTCATTCCCACAGACGTGAAATTGAGTCTCCGTTTTTGTTCTAATTTGAATGGAAAAAAGACAAGGGAAAAGAGCACCAAACCTAAATAATAGTTTTACAAAGATTACATATAACAATAACCAGGGACATAGGGAAATCTCGAATAATGTCATTGCAACTTAGAGCTAACCTTCTTGATTACCGCCCAAATATTCTTTGTTACAGGTATTCAAAAAATGGAAAACAATTGTTAAGTAGTTATTAATAGATAATTATATTTTAAATGATTATTCATTGGTCTTTAGATTTGAATTTGAAATTTTTATTAGACTTTGAAGGTAATTGGATTTGAAACAATTCAATCACATAGACACCTGATATCATGCATCTTTACTGTTTGACACGAATCAGGCATGCTCATGGCATCAAGGGCCTGACTGTCACATTTGTTTTGTCTGGAGCAAGTTCAAAACGTTTGTAAAATCTCAGGACAACATGTCCCTCAATTTTTACATTAGCCCCAATATAGTAGAAGAAATTTTGTGAGGGAAAATAACAATATACATAGATATTTTTGGTGATAGGATTTTCTCCCTCTTTTTCATTCTCATTTCACCCTGTTGAGGAAGGGTATTTTTAAGCATTAAAATGCAGCCAAATCTCTACTTTCCCATTCCCAGTTGTGCTCAGGATAAGAAAGTTGAAAATTTACTTCAATTTACACTGCTAGCATGTATTTGTTAGAACTTTAATCTCTATTATTTTCATTAATATCCCCAATATCATAAGAGAAAATTGGTATAATTGATGTACTATTACTCTTAATTTCTAGGATTACACAGGTGTCAGCATTCAGGTATTGGAAATAAGAATGATGAAATAAACTAGATAGCATTTTTTTTCCTAGAAAAAAACAATTATCTGGGGCCCACAGTAAAATATTCTGAATAATCATTGTGAGTTTTGTTTTGTTTTAATGTCCCAGGGGACTGTAACCTTTGGTCAAGATTGAAAAACACTCACCTACATTGTGGTTTCCCTGCAAGTTAATTATGCTACGTAAGGAGATGAAATACAAACTTTGTCAGATTTGATTACATCTACAGGTATCTCAACTCCCTGTACACTACTTCTAAATATATCTTTTATGCAGTGATCACTTAATTGTTACTTCCATGATCCAAATCCCTTTGAAGAGAGCTGATTTCCCAGTTTTCCAAGTATGGATGCTAGTCTATTTCCAACGGAGGACTGGATGTGATTTAAAATGTACAATCACAAGCAACTAGTCCAACTATATAACTTATCAACTTTTGAATCTTTACTGCAAACTTTAAATTGCAGCCATACACTCCACTTAGATTGACAGGAATGTCTAAGAGTTATAATTGCCTTAGCAAAAGCAAATTTGTGGCTTTGCATAGAATGTTCATTCTTTTAAGCAAAGATGCTAACTAATAATTTCTCTGCTGACAAAAAGAAATGAAGTAAAATATTTCATGTTTTGATAAGCTATTTAATTTTTTGAAGTGCATAGTTAATATATTCTGCACAAATTTGACATTAAATGCTTATAGCTCTAATATTATAGGATATACATAACGTATATTCATGAATTAGTTGTGCAATAGTTAAATGCATCACTGAAAACAGTTTTGCATTATGCAACATACAAACATTCATTTACTGATAGTTTGTTGATCCATCTGCCATTCTCTTAGTGTTTATTTGGACTTAATTTTCATATTCTTCCTGATATGTAAACATGCTAACCTATTAATTTAACTTCAGTATTCCAGTTCACTAGACAGCTTAATGCCCTTGTTACACAATTGCTCTTGTTCTTCATACTAAAATGGCAATTTTATGAAGTCTTGTGGTAAGTATGAATATAGATTTACTAACGAAGTAAAGCTATTAATACATGAATTCATTCAACTCCTCAGAGTGCATACTTAATGGAACATACAGTCAACTAATATACTAGAAAATCTTTGAGAATGAGATTAACTATTTCTGGGCAATTTCAGCTTTTACTTGAGAAATATTCATTTCTATCAAGTTAGCTGATTCTATTCTTTTCAAAAGGGTACACAAATTTAAAGTTCAAAAAATAAGAATTTTAGAAAGAGACACAGATTTTAACCACACTAAATTAAAGGAAAGGGAGGCACTTCTGACAGTACAATTTATCTTAGTTTGCAGAAGTGAACATTTGAGGCAGTTGTTTACTGAGTATGGAGAAAATGTGAAATAATTCATGGGTGTGTATCATACTAGTGGTTGAAGAGCAGGCATGAAAAATGACTATTCACACTGATGACTGCATCAATTTAACATAAGAAAATGTATTGAGTATTTCCCAAAAGAAAACATTAATTTAAGAATCCCAGATTCAAGTTAAGGAAATTCACAGTTCTTGTGTAGGAATTATCTCTAATAATTTTTAGTCATTTATCAATTTACTTTCTTGGGGTAGAACCAATACTGAGATTTAATTTATCTACTTGTAAATTCATGAGAGTATGATGTCCGCATTAATTTGTACATTAAGATATAGTTTTAATTTTCTTTAGTATTAAAATGTAAAATATAACTAAATTATGCTTAAAACATTTGGCTGAGTGTGTGCAATATTAATTGCATTTAAAGATGGGGAACTCAGAAGTAAATGTCTCCAAGTTCTCCCAGTGCCATGATGACTAAGTCAGGACAGTAAATATATTTACTTCCAAAGTCCCTGGCTGTTACAGGACACACTCTAGCAAATCAACTAAGGGAATATGTTTCAGAGTAATGATGGTATTGTATTAATTTTAGCATGTACTTTTAGCCTTATCATAGATTACAAGGATCTATTATGGTTTGTTTTTTCATACTTAGTGTTAAGTGGTTAGATAAGTTTGCCAAAATATTTTGCATAAAATCCTATTCCAGACTCCAAATATACATGTTTATATATATATATATATATATATATATATATATATATATAATTTCTTCCCCTTTCAAACTCTCTAATGATTCCTAAGAAACTGTTTTACCTGGCAAATAGATTCTCTATTTCAGTACACTTAATTCTATGGTAAGTCAAAAGACTTGGAATAACCAAAACAATACTGAAGTAGATGAAAAAAGTTTGAGAAGCCACAATACTTTCAATAATTCCCATAAAACTTAGTAATAAAATGTGTGGTATTGGCAAAATGATAGACATATAAATGAGTGCAAGATAATGGAGAGTAAAGAAAATAAACTCATGAACATATAGCTAAAACAGATTTCTTATAAAGACACAAAAGCAAATCAATGGGAGAAGAATAGTCATTTCAACAAATGATGCTGGAACAATTAATTGTAAGTCAATATCTAAAAGAAAAAAAACCTTAGATACAGACCTTACACCTTTCAAAAAATTGTCTCAAAATGCACCTGAGATATAAATGTCAAAGGAAAAACTATAAAATTTCTAGAAAGAAACAAGGGGAAACTCTACATAATCTTGTTGATGAGGTTTTAGATATGACACCAAAAACGTGATACATTAAAAAATTGATAAATTGGACTATATAAGAATGAAAGTTTCTGCTTTATGAAAGAGTATGTTAAGAGAATGAAAAGGCAAGCCACGAACTGGGAGAAGATATATGTAAAACACATATCTGATAAAGAACACTGTGATGGTTAATTTTATGTGTCAATTCAACTGCCCAGTAGTGTTCAGATTAAACATTATATCTGGGAATGTCTGTGAGGGTGTTTTCAGATGAGGTTGTCATTTGAATTGGTAGACTCAGTATATTGACCTCCCCAGTGAGTCCTCATCCAATCAGATGAGGGCCTGAATAGATCAAAATGTGGAAGGAGAAATTCATCCCTTTTTTTCTGCCTTGGTGTTTGAGATGGGGCATCTCATTTCTTCTCTGTCCCTTGGAGTGGGTTTCATACCAGTTGCTCCCCTGGTTCTCAGACCTTCAAATTCGTATTGAATTACAACCTCCCAGTTTTCCTGGGTATCGAGCTTGAACTTGGCATATTGTAGGAGTCCTCAGTCTCCATAATTGCATGAGATAAATTCCTGATAATAAATCTCCTTTATATCTTTATATCTATCTACCTACCTATCCATCCATCTATTATCTATCTATCATTATCTCCTATATTCTACAGGTCTATTTCTCTGAAAAACTTTAATACAGGAACCTATTCAAAATACAGAAACAATTCTTAAAATTCCACAATAAGAAATTTAAAATTCTAGTTAAAAATGGAAAAATCAGCGGAAAAAACTTCACCAAAATGTCAAAGATATACAGATGACAAAGAAGCATATGAAAAGATGCTGAATATCATTTGTCATTAAATTCCAAATTAAAACAATGAGATACTGGTATAGACCAACTAGAATTGATAACTTCCTAAATCTGACAATATTAGTTTCTGACATGAATGTGAAGTAACAGAAACTCTCATTCACTGGGAATGCAAAGTCATTTGCCCACTTTGACAGTTTGGAAGTTTCTTAGAAGGCTAAATTTTGTCTTAACATGTGTTCCAGCAATCATGCTTGTAGATATTTATCCAACTGATTTGAAAATGTATGTCCACACAAAAATCTGAAAGTTTATAGCAATTTAAATCATAATTATCACTAGTTGGAATAAACCAAGATGCCCTTCAATAGGTGAATAACTTAAAAAACAACAACAAAAACAAAACAGGAGTACATATGTATAGTGCAGTATTACTTAGCAATTAAAAAAGGGTTAACTTAATAAACCCACACAAGGATATGGGTTAATCTTAAATGTTCACTGCTAACTGAAAGAAACCAGTCTGAAAGGCTGAATACTGTATGATTCCATTTATATAACATTATGGAAAAATTAAAAACTGCTGGGATAGTAAACACATCAGTGGTTGCCAGGAGTTGGAAGGAATATATTAAATAGGTAAAGCAAAGAGGAATTCTGTTTATAAGACAGTGAAAAGGAATTTTATTTTAAAATATTGTGTATGATATTGTAACTGGATATACATGACCCTAACCCATCTACAGAAATTTAAAGCACAAAGAATGGACTTTAATGTGTGTATTTTTTTTTTATTAAGGAAGTCAGAGGATTCCAGAATGGAATAAAGAATGTGACCAAAAAGAAAAACCTAACTGCCTCATAAATGTATGAAACAATCTCACCAAATAGGGTGAGATAAAAAGGAGCCAATTTAATTCACTTTGGAATTGAGTGGAATATAAAAAAAACAAAAGCAAAGGGAACTCCACACCAGTACTGCAGTCTGGTTGAGAAAGGTGTTTTCCATGGGGGTATGAATTAACCATTCTGAAATAACTATAAATCATACTAGATTTACACAACTAAGTAAATTCATGGTGGAAGGTGGAAGCTAGATTTTCTCACTGTTGGAGTGGATGGTTACAGATAAGTCAGTGAAGGGGCAAGAGAAGGACTAGGAAGTATTCACTTCCCTACATCTAGTGTTGCTTGGTAGCTTAGAGAAAATTAACAGCTAACATGATTTCCATTTTTGTGGTTTTATTCACCTGATTATCAAATGTGCATGAACAAATTCTTGCATTATAAATAAACTTTTTAACAGAAAACTGTATTCATTTACAGTAAATCCCCCACCCCACCCTCGTTTCCCAGTTGGTGCTTATTGTAGGGTTGTCACCTCCTTCCTGGGAAGGGCCATGGACCTTTGCTTTTCTTTCTCATTCACAGCTCCCATCCCCTTTCTCAGAGCAGGAGGAGGAGAAATTAGATTGACACACAGGCAATTCTTAATCTACTTGAAATCCTGTAAGAATCTTGATGCACTCTAGATGTGGCAGATGTTTAAGAATGACTTTGCCCTGTGGATATTTTTGTGGGTTCTTCAGAGTCTGACCCCTCCAGACCCTTCTGATTGTGTGGGCCGTGCCTCTGCTTCCTCTGCAGCTCATTCCTCAGTAACTCTCTTACTGCTGGGATTCTTTACCATGTCAGACTTCCCTCTTGGGCAGCCTCCGTTCTAAAATGAGGTCAGGCTGACACTACTGCAAGAACTCACTGGGATTCATGCACTTATTAATCACTCCCAGAAGGAAGAACAGTTATTTGGCAGATGCGTCTTTTACCCTGCTACCCTACAGGTAATTTGATTTTTCCCAAGCATGGGTCAGGAAATAGTCCTTCTTGTCCTTCAATTTCCAGAGCACATAGCACATGCTCCTAATTGCTCTGTTAAAGCCTATTCATTATAGTTGAATTAGAAATTGCATTCTTTCATCCCTATCTCCTGTTCTTATTCTGGAGAAAGCCACAAAGACTTCTTTTCAAATTAAATCCTCTTTAGCAATTCCCCTCCTTTAAAAAATTTTTCATTTTCTGTCTCGAGAATTCTTGGTTCTTATTGTGTTTATGCTTCAGCTGAAACTGAGGTACAAAGAGTTCCATTCTAATATCATGTTATAGTGATCCACTTCTGCACTGGAATTGTTGGCATTTTAATCTCTTTTTACGTAAATCTCTCATTACTAGAAAGAAAAGAAAGTAAAAAACAGACTTATAATTCAATTATTTATTTTTTTATTTGCTATTTTTCTAATTCCATTCATTACAGATAAATCTTACTTTAATGTCAGTTAAATTAGAAACTATGAACTCCCATTTGTAACTGATACACAAAATTGTGAAAGGCTCCACTTAAAGACTTAAGCATTCTTTATTGAATGTTTATATGATCTATACAATACATTATAGATAGTGCAACTACAGAGTGGAAAAAAATACAAAATCCCATAACATTTCTTAAAGGTACTGTAGTAGATTGTCTACATCCTAACCCCAAGAACATCTGAATAATATTATTCAGAAAAAAGCGTACTTTGCAGATGTAATTAGATTAAGATCTTGAGGTGAGATTATTCTCCTAAATTCAATGATAAGAATCCTTATAAAGAAGCACACGAAAGTGAGATAGGGAAAAAGAAAAGAAGGTCACGTTAAAGATGGAGGCAGAATTGGAGTGATGCATCACGAGACCAGAAACTGGAAAAGGAATGCTAAAACCTGATTTTGGACTTTTAGTCTGCAGAATTGTCAGAGAATATATTTCTGACATGTTAAACAACCCCATTTGTGGTAATTTGTTACAGCAGTTTCAGGAAATTAATATAAGAAATCAGTTAGGTTACATTAAAATACTCAAAAAATAACAAAAGTATGGCACAAACATCCTTAATTTTATTTATCATTCATTTAACAATACAGGAAAGCTGATCAAGGGCAGCAAGTAGCTCTTCTCAACAGACTCAGATCCTCCCATTTTTGTCTCCTTTATTCATAAGCTTTGCTATAGTTTGCATTCTTTCAGGAGAGGGGAAAAGAGAGGGTGAAGGAGTCAAATACATTCTGTTAAAAATACATCATTTCTGTTCCCATTCTATAAGAGATGACTTAGTCACAATGTCACATCTCAGTGCAAGAGAGGCTAATAAATGTTCTCTATCTTGTGCTTGGCTATAATGCTATAACTATGGATGAAGGAGGAAATGTTTTGATGAAACGCTAGCATAATTTGCCAGACTTAGTGTTTGTCAAAATTAGAATTTGCCAAAATTGAAGTCAAGTTAATATTTTCAAATCATTACTATCATCTACAAAATTGTAAGTGTACATACAAATATACAGCTTTATTTGTACTTCATATGGTAGTATGTAATTTTCAGAATGTGCACAAGGTACATCGCCTACATCATTTTTCTAAGACAAAATAAATATAATTTTAATTTTACAAAAAATGATTCACATATTTTACTTAGATTTAGAAAAGTACAAATCCAATTAGCAAATTTTCTAATTTAAAGGAGCTATAAGTGTTGAATAGTTGGCCATTTCTTGAACCAAATTGCTTCTTAGAACCAATCATTAGTCAGTGTATTATAAGGAAATTGAACACTCAGAATATGTCACCACACTTTTATTAAAACCTTTGAAAGGACAAAAGTTATACATGCACTTTAAATAACTTTAAAATGTATCAGATGAAGATAAGGGAAAAATATAAATTAAATATGGAAAAGTCTCTTGTACTGTCAGTAACAAGAAAATCTACTTCCCTTGTGAAGAAATAAACAAAAACAAAAAACAGTGACTTCTGTCACACAAATGGTAAATACAAAACTCGCTTTTCACCTTCGTAGCTAATTAAATTTCTTTGCATTTTGAAGATTCTGTTCAGTTTCTTCTAAAAAAAAAATACACTCAGTTTTAAGAACCTAATAAATGTCTTACTCAAATAGCTAATTTACATATTTCAATATCAACATACTTCATTTATTTAATGTGAGTAATCATGGAACATTTATTGATATCCACAGGAATGATGTCTTCAGAATCTGAGTTACTTCCTTTTCAACATTTCATAAGTTACAAGGTCACTAAATTTTTTATCTCTACATATTTCTTCCACTTACCAGTAAATTTTGGTCTTTCTAGACATCTTCACTATGGATTCAGCATGGCATGCTCACGGCATTCTTGTGAAGTTTCCCAACAATCATTAGTTTGTCTGAAGTTTCCTAGCTCAAATCCCTGATAGTAAAATCCTGGTTGATTTAATTCATGTTTTCATCCAAAGCATGGTATAAGTTATTGGCTGGCCCATAGTTGGCTAACAATGGCAGGTGTCCAACCATGGTCCAGTTGGCTCCAGCCAGGGGACAGAATCATAGTGAAAAACAAAATTGCAAGGTTTATTATTGGGGCTGTTGCCATAACAAGCATTCTGAGGTTCGCCAGTGTTCCAGACTCTCTAGTATCTTTATTGCACCATTAATCTTTGAGAATAGGGTTTTTCAACTTTGACACAATTGACATGTATGCCAAATACTTTGTTGTAGGAGTTGCCTTGTGCATTTTAGGATATTTGCAGGATTCCTGGCCTCTACCCACTAGATGCCAGTAGGTACCCCCACCCCAATGTCTTCTGTCGTTGCCAAGTGTCCCCTGGTGGAGCAAAATCACTCTCAGTTGTGAGCTTCTGCTCTAGAATCATCTGGGACAATTCTCTAAATTCTCTCCATGGCACCAACATTCTTCAGACTAAAACTCCAAGCTCAGGCACATGATGATTACATAAACCCCAAGCAGAAAGGATTTATTCTGCATATAAATTTGTCTCTTGAGGAAATAAAAGGCCTTATCATTATGTTGATTGGCAGGTCCTGGGATGATCTTCCTCCCTCCTTACTGCAAGAGAAGAAGCAGTAGATAGAACCATTCGGCAGCCAACGTCTAAGTAAGGTTTTTTTAGGTGAAGTGCTGCCAGTCTTCTGTGGCTTGTTCCAAATAACCAGAGGACTTGAAGTTTGCAGCTGGGATGACTCAGGCTCTGTCATAGCAGCCTGATACCTGTGTTTCCCAGCACGTTGTTAGTCAGATAAACTCTGTCATTTTCTGGGTAACCCCCAGACTAGAAGAGGAACGTCAAATCTCTGCTTATGAGCCCACAGCTATCCAGCCATAGTTTCTGGAGTCCACAGGTGGGGTGTCACAGGCCCTCACACAGCAAACATATGCTCCAGTTTCCCAGGTCATTCAAACTCAGATCCAACACCCAGAGGTGGTGGTTGGCCTAGGGCACAGCAGAGAGACACTCAAAGGCTGTAGAACTGAGCCATCAAATGCCTAACCAGAGGGTCTGCAGTTTACTTGGTTGCCTGAAACCCTCATACAGCAGCAGCACTTAGGTTCCCCAGGTCATTCAAGTTTAGATCCAACTCTGCCAGGCTCTGATTCACACTGAGGGTGGGGGTCAGCTCTTCACAGGCAGCAGCAGTGACTTGGCAAATCTTCAACTGCAAGATCCTCAGCCAATGACTGGGTACCTCAAGCTTAACAGAAAAGCCTCAGATCCAAATCCCCGAGTGCACTTGGTGCTGAGCAAGGAGTCAGTGTCCTGTCAAGCCACAACCTCCAAAGGACACTTCCTCAACTGAATCATCTGCATCCTGCATTTGGGTTGCTGAAGCCCCTCACAGAGCAGTTCCATGCCTGACAACCCCAAGTCATTGCTCCTTAGGTCCATCCTTATTAAATTCTTATTGGATATCAGAGCTGCTGTGAGGTCCTGATATGCAGGGCTAGAAACTCAGCACCACTTCAACCTCAATTCTGCAGTTTGCATTTGGGGTATCTGAGTCTTTGACAAAGCAGCTTCACCCCCCAGCTTCTCAGGGCATTGCAATACAAAAGCAGCTCTATCAGATTTGGATTAGAGCTTAGAGCATCAGCAAGTTGTTCATTGTAGATGTCTGACAAAACATTCCTCTCGGCTGACTATGCCAATAGCATCTGGACCCTGAAGTCCACCTCACCCATCTTCTTCACCCACACTGCAGGCAGCCCTGTACCAGTGCAAATTTATAGAAATTTATAGAGATACTATAGCTAGCGCTGTCAGTGTAGAATGTATGGTTAGGAATTCTGCCTATGAATGTGTTTCTATCTGTGCTTGAAGATGGAAGTGATTATATAGCTTATTGCCTATGAGAAATAACAATTATAGATAATATTTATTTTAATTGGAGCTGGGGTGATTTAAAATATAATAGTATCAAAGTCTTAACATTTATAGAAAACTAAACTGATATTGCCAATATTAAGAGAGGCAGAAAAGCGATGTGAAAGGACACCGGAATGTTTTCCCTTTCCAGCTATAGGAAAAATTAGGTACATCAAATTTTACTCTGTATAAAATAAGTAAGAGTAGTCTAATTGATGATGTGTTAACAAACATTTCCCAAACCTCCATGCCTTGAAGCAACAAGAATTTATTTCTTTTCTACATTTTAAATTTGTTCTGGGATCCAAGCTAGTTAGTGTCATACCATGTGGGATATCACTGGCCATGGTGACAAGAAGAAGATGGACTTTTACAGTAGTACCCAACCCCTGCACCATTAATAAGTATTGGCCAAGAAATAAAACTTTGCTGCTATATGCCACTAAGATTTTGAGGCTGATAATCATCACAGAATAACTCTCTCCTGATTGAAATAGATATTTGTACCTGAAGCAGGTTGTCCATGGGCATGGTTCATCAGTTTGCACAGAAGATATGAATATTGGAATCTGGAAAATAATGATAAATGTTATACAGTAGCAGAAAAAAATAAAACTATCCCTAGCAATATACTAAAATATCACATATCTCATGAAATTTTAACTCTGGGACAAGAAGTCTGAAAACACTATTAATAGAACACATTTGTTGTTGTTTGTTGTATTTGATAAGGTACTGCCAGAAAAAAAAGAGCTCAGGAAAAACAAAACAAAACAAAAAAACAATAGAAACCCCAGCTTATCAGAATTAAGAACAAGAATTAAGAATAGACAGACAAGATAATTGAAGTTCTGTAGGTTCATAAGAAGAAATTATATTTTACCTTACCCTCTCATTATTCCAGAAAGAAAGAAGAAACAAAAGAAGATTTGAACTATAAATATTTATTAAAATTTAGCAATATGAAAAAAATATTAGTATTTTATTACCCATGCTTAAAACCTGAATGGATTAAGATGCCTCAGTACAAGCATGACCTTACTATTGTGTAGGATCTACTACTTTTAACTGCATAAGTTGACTCAGAGGATTGAGGCTAGTGGTAAAATCCCCAAATCCAAGACATTTAAGCTCAGTACCTATATTTGGGTCTATTGTAGAGGCAGCAAGAAGTAAAGCAATATAGCAAATTTGAGAATTATCTCAAAGAACTTTCTTCTTTTAGCTATTTTCATATATAGATAACTGAGAGCAAATATGTAAAATTCCTAAAAACTTAATAAATACTCTAAGGCACAAAATAATTCTTGGACTTCTAACTACTTACAGGCAGAACGTTGTCTGAGACATGCTTTGCTCTCAAAAGATTGACATTGCCCAATGCTTATTTCACAGAAGCCAAAGTGGCTAAAGTCAGAGGAGAATCTCTCAGAGGGGCCCAGGAAGAATGGCATTCAGGGCAATTTTCAGGGAGCAGGAACAGTCTAATTAAGGAATGTTGTCCAGTCCTGAGGTAGAAACCATGACAGTGTTTGTTCAGAGGGATTTAAGGATTAATATAGACCAGGGACCAATGCAAATTTCCATTTGTTTCTTTTTCCAGATTGGAGATCTAGTAGTTCTGCAGAACACAATCCACCTCTCTATGTTGCATTTGTGGTGAGAAGATAATTTGTCCTGTTAGTGTGTAAGCTCCTGGATCAAGAAAAGTTACAAGTGAAGCTGATGTGGATGCAACTGTTCTAATAGAGACTAAGTCTCATAACCCAGAGGTACTAAATTTTGAGCTGTCTCATGAATGGAAGATGTTATAAACTGCCTCCTTGGCAAAGATATTTAATATGTTTTATACATAGAAAGAAAAGAGAACCAAACATGTGATTTATGGTAAAGTCTTTTAATGCTCTTCTACATCTGGTTTAACTTCTCTTTAGGTATATGGGAGGCTTGCAATTACACAATTGCACAAATGACAGGGACATGTGACTCTAACTATGATTTATTGGTAGAAGTAGCATGAAAACCAGCATTTAATTGCTGCGCAAGAACCTTGGGCACTCTGTCCTTATGAATTAGCACACCAAGATGTTTCACATGGAAAAATAAAGCCTAGTTATGTTAAGATCACACTAGGATATTCTGTTTTCTAAGTATAATGTAGGCCACCCTGACTGATATACTATCTCAGCACAAAACACATAGATCTTAGAAATATAACAAACATACATTAAAGTATACTAATGAGATCATAAGAAAATAAGGGAAAAAGCAAAACCCCAAAATAATTTAGTAAAGCTGAGAACAGAATGGAAAGTAAACATGGGTCCTGAGGCCAGATTCTTCCTGTGCATTGGGGTAGAATAGCTTTATGCAGTGAAGCTGATTTTTAAGACTTGAATGTTTAGAAAGTAGTAAAAGTGATGCTGAGTCCTCTGAATTAAGTTGGGACTGCAGAGATTATAGCTTCAGTAAAATGTAGGCTTACAAAAAGCATCTCACCTGTAAATGAAAAAAAAAAATAAGGAAATGTAATTGCTTGGCCTGGTATTAAGTGGAAAAATATTAATAAAATGAATTATTCAGAAAATTTTTGACATAAATCTTCACTCAAATGAGTCCTATGACTGAAATAATAAACCCTACATGATCTTGGAAATTCCAAGCATAAAATTTAAATCTCATTGAACTCTGTTAAGTTGAAGACCCTAGTTCCAATAAAAATAAAATTTGTTTTAGAAAAAAAGCAAAACTCTCAATATTCTCTCCAAAAATGTCTTCCTCTTATGGATTGTGACACAAAGTACTATTAATGCTGGAATTATCCAATATAAAATATAAAATGACAATGGATAGAAATTTTAAATTGAAGGAGTTTTAAAACTGGATAAGAAAAAACGATCTAAATGCAAAACAAACAGGAAATATAATTAAATAGAAACTTTAGGAAAAAAAATATAACAACTAAAATAATATATCCAATGGATGTGTTGGTAACATAATAGAACAGACCCAGCTGAAGGTGAAATTAGTAAAATGGAAAATATTAGTCAAGAAACAGAATGCAACAAGGATATAAAAGTACATGAACAACATGTTGATAGATATATTGAATCGAGTTAACAATAATGAATAGTTCTGACATACTTCTAATTAGACATACATAAAAAATAATGAAAATAGGAAAATATATTAAATATATACTGGATAATAATTTTTTGGAAGTGAGTAAAATGACAAATTACCAGATATTGAAATCCTAGTGCATACTGAGCAAGATAAATTAATAAAAATCCAGAACTATGTAGTTATCATGATTTAAAGTGTTCAGCAACTATAGAAAAATAAATCAGTGGGACACAAAATAGAATTTAGAAACAGAGTTACACATAAATAAATAGTTGATGTATGAGAGAAGTTGCATTATATACCAGGGAGGAAAGGATGGACAACTCAAAAAAGAATACTGAAATAATTGGTCATTCATTTGGAAAGAATAGTTGCCCTAACTCACAATAAAAAGAAAAGTAAATTTCAGACAGATTAAAGATAATATGTAAAAGAAACTATTTAAAAGGCAATATGAAAGAATGTCTTCATAAAATTTGAAAGGGAAAAGATTTCTTCAACAGGAAGGAAAAAACTTCCAAAAGTGAAAAACGTTTTATTTAATAAACTTGACTGCTGTAAGATAAAGAATATCTGTATACTCCAGTACCAAGCAAATTAATTAAATTAAATTAAAAATTAAAACTACAAACCGATATATTTGAACCCTAAATAATGTAAAAAAGTGCATTAGTTTATATAAAAATCACCTAGGAATTATGCTAAATCTCATTATTTATTAGAGAAATTCCATCAATTTAAGGCAATAGTTTTTGTTTTATTTTTTTAATTTTTTTTTTTTTTTTGTGGTACGCAGGCCTCTCACCGATGCGGCCCCTCCTGCCGTGGAGCACAGGCCCTGGACGCGCAGGCCCAGCGGCCACGGCCCATGGGCCCAGCCGCTCCGCGGCACGCAGTATCCTCCCGGACTGGGGCACGAAACCATGCCCCCCGCATCGGCAGGCGGACTCCCAACCACCGCGCCACCAGGGAAGCCCTAGGGCAATAGTTTTAGTACAAAAGGTGAGCAAACTTTGCATCTCACAATATTGTACACTGAAAAAATTGTGCAAAGAATTCTATAATCTTTTGGGGGAAATTGTAAATTGACAAAACCTTTCTGGGAAATATGTTGTAGTTATAGATATGAGTATGTAGGTGCCTGCACTAATGACTTTGTATTTCCATGACAAGGTGTATATCCTTAGAAAATTCTTCTATATGTAACATTAAAATAGCTATACACTTATTCAGAGAAACAATTATTTTTTAATTAATTTTATTGGAGTACAGTTGTTTTACAATGTTGTGTAGCTTCTACTGCACAGCAAAATGAATCAGCCATACATATACATATATCCCCTCACTTCTGGCATCCCCTCCCATTTAGGGCACCACAGAGCATTAAGTAGAGTTCCCTGTGTAATACTCTATGTTCCCATCAGTTGTATATTTTATACATAGTATCAATACTGTATATGTGTCAATCTCAATCTCCCAATTCCTCCCACCTCACCCCTTTCCCCCTTGGTATCCATACATTTGTTCATTATATCTGTGTCTCTATTTCCGCTTTGCAAATAAGGTCAACTATAAAATTTTTCTAGATTCCACATATATGCATTAATATATATTTGTTTTTCTCTTTCTGACTTACTTCACTCTGTATGACACTCTCTAGGTCCATCCATGTGTATATAAATGACCCAATTTCTTTCATTTTTATGGCTGAGTAATATTCCCTTATATATATGTACCACATCTTCCTTATCTATTCCTCTGTTGATGGACATTTAAGTGGCTTTCGTGTCCTGGCTATTGTAAATAGTGCTGCTGTGAACATTGGGGTGCATGTATCATTTTGAATTATGGTTTTCTCTTGGTATTGCCCAGTAGTGGGATTGCTGGGTCGTATGGTAGTTCTACTTTTAGTTTTTTAAGGAACCTCCATACTGTTTTCCATAGTGGCTGTATCAATTTACATTCCCACCAAGAGTGCATGAGGTTTCCCTTTTCACCATACTCTCTCTAGCATTTATCATTTGTAGATTTTTTAAATGATGGCCATTCTGACTGGTGTGAGGTGATATCTCTTTGTAATTTTGATTTTCATTTCTCTAATAATTAGTTATGTTGAACAGCTTTTCATGTGTGTGTTGGCCATCTGTATGTCTTCTTTGGAGAAATGTCTATTTACAGGTCTTCTGCCCATGTTTGGATTGGGTTGTTTGCTTTTCTGATATGAGCTGCGTGAGCTGCTTGTATATTTTGGAGATTAATCCTGTGTCAGTTGCTTCATTTGCAAATATTTTCTCCTATTCTGAGGGTTGTCTTTTCATCTTGTTTATGGTTTCCTTTGCTGTGCAAAAGTTTTTATGTTTAATTAGGTCCCATTTGTTTATTTTTGTTTTTATTTTCATTACTCTAGGAGGTGGGTCAAAAAATATCTTGCTGTAATTTACATCACAGAGTGTTCTGCCTATGTCTTCCTCTCAAATTTTATAGTGTCTGGCCTTACATTTAGGTTTTTAATCCATTTTGATTTTATGTTTGTGTATGGTATTAAGGAGTGTTCTAATTTCATTCACTTACATGTAGCGGTCCAGTTTTCCCAGCACCACTTGAAGACGCTGTCTTTTCTCCATTGTACACTTTAGCCTCCTTTGTCATATATTAGGTGACCATAGTTGCATGGGTTTATCTCTGGACTTTCTACCCTGTTCCATTGATCTATATTTCTGTTTTTGTGCCAGTACCATACTTTGTAGATTACTGTAACTTTGTAGTATTGTCTGAAATCAGGGAGCCTGATTCATCCACCTTCATTTTTCTTTCTCAAGATTGCTTTGGCTATTCAGGGTCTCTTGTGTTGCCATACAAATAGTAAAATATTTTGTTCTAGTTCTGAGAAAAATGCCATTGGTAATTTGATAGGGATTGCATTGAATCTGTAGACTGCTTTGGGTAGTATAATCATTTTCATAATATTGATTTTTCCAATCCAAGAACATGGTATACCTCTACATCTTTGATTTCTTTCATCAGTATCTTATAGTTTTCTGCATACAGGTCTTTTGCCTCCTTAGATAGGTTTATTCCTAGGTATTTTATTCTTTATTTTATTGCAGTGGTGATTGGGATTGTTTCCTTAATTTCTCTTTCTGATCTTTCATTGCTAGTGTATAGGAATGCAAGAGATTTCTGTGTATTAATTTTGTATCCTGCAGCTTTGATAAATTCATTGATTAGCTCTAGTAGTTTTCTGGTGGCATCTTTAGCATTTTCTATGTATAGTATCATGTCAAACAGTGACAGCTTTATTTCTTCTTTTCCAATTAGTATCCCTTTTATTTCTTTTTCTTCCCTGATTGCTGTGGCTAGGGCTTCCAAAACTATGTTGAATAATAGTGGCGAGAGTGGAAACCCTTGTCTTTTCCTGATCTTTGAGGAAATGCTTTCAGTTTTTCACCATTGAGAATAACCCTAAATAATGTAAAAAAGTGTATTAATTTATATAAAAATCACCTAGGAATTATGCTAAACCTCATTATTTATTAGAGAAATTCTGTCAATTTAGGGCAATATTTTTAGTACAAAAGTTGAGCAAACTTTGCATCTCACAATATTGTGCATTGAAAAGTTGTGCAAAGAATTCTGTAATCATTTGAGGGGAATTGTAAATTGTCAAAATCTTTCTGGAAAATATGTTGCAGTTATAGATATGAGTAGATAGGTGCCTGCACTAATGACTTTATATTTCCATTGCTAGGTGTATATCCTTGGGGAAATCTTCTATATGTAATATTGAAACAGTTATAATATTATTCAGAGGAGCAATGTTTGTAACACTACAAAGAGAGATATAATCTGAATGTCATCAATAGGGAATGGCATATGGATCATGGTAAAACATACAAAGGGATTCTATCAAATAGAGAAAAAGAAAGGAAGTGCTGCTATAAAGATAAGCATGGATTAGATGCAAACATATAATATTTAGAAAAAAAGTTACAAAATGCTACATCTAGTAAGATATAATTATTAATAATATATAATATGCATATTTCTATTATTCAAAAATTTAAATGTAACAATATATTATTTGTGAATCCATAAAAATTGAGGAAAGTGACATTACAAAACAAGTGAAAGTGGCTACCTGTCCAATGCAGGTCAATTCATACAAGTAGGGAAGGCATAGAGAAGAAATAATATATATACATATATATATATATGTATATATAACTTAATTTGTATATTTAAGAACTGACAGAATATGACACAAGGTAAAAAATTCAAATCGTTGTGATGAAAAGTAGATTTCGCAAGTTTCAAAACAGGAGATGTGAGATATTTAGAAGAGAAGATTTTTTTACTCAATAAGAAGGCTTCATGGAGAATTTGAAATGTGGACAGATCTCTAAAGATATGAGGGGTTTGGACAGAATCACATACTAAACAGGCAATTTTAAGTAAATAATTTAATTCTTCTTGACCTCAACTCTCTGATTTGTGAAATAGTTAGATTATACCAAAGCATCTCTATGCCCTAACCCTCTCCAACATTCTAGAGTTCACCAGTTTTATAGAGGTCTTTAATTTCTGGGGTGGGAAGGGGAGTTTGATTGGGGGGGTGTAATACAGCAGGAGAAATATTTTTCAAGATTATGTAATGTACCTCCAACGAAACAATCACTACATTTACAAAATTGACAGGCAAGATTTTAAGAAACCTTTTAGTCACAGTTCTACATTACATAATCTATTTTCATTTTCAAGAAAATACAGTAGTTTTGCTTTGTGTTGCCTACCAAAACAAGAAAAAGACTTTCTTCAATTAAGGTAAATAATTATTTGAATGCCTAAACCTGTCAAATTCAATTTTTTGCATTTTTTACTTTATATCTTAACTTCTTATCTCAATGAAGTTATTCCCATTAACTTTCTCTGTCTGTCTCTCTCTCTCTCTCTATATATATATATATACACACATATATACTTATATACATATACATATCTACACACACACACAATAAAAACCTGCAAATAACCTTAAAGTGGGCGCTCAATATCCATAGCTCTGCATCTGCAGATTCAGCCAACTTTAGATTGCACAGTACTATAGCAGGTATTTACTGAAGAAATTCCATGTATATATGGACTTGTACAAGTTGAAACCCGTGCTGTTCAAGGGTCAACTGTGTATATATACCACATAAAGTTACCACTATATAAAAATACATCTATATCTGTGTTTTGTGAAAATTCTGTTTGGGAAGCTTATCAAGAAGATGTAACTGATTTGACCTGTGAGCTGTACCCACTATTCAAAATCTGCTCATGCCCTTCCCTGTCCTTGGAATGTGCACTCTTCTTGCCTTCCTGAAGTTAGAAGCTACCCAAGGACACAGCACTGAGACAGTAATATGATGGACTGTGTATGTGACTGAACCCAGTTAAAGCCTCTGTATAACTTTTAAGTTTTAGTGGGTAGTTTTGGATGTCCACTCATTTTAAGACTTCCAGAGACAAGCTTCATAAGCAAGTTCCCTTGATCATTAAATCTGCCACTTATCAATCTGGCATGGTCTACATTTTCTTTGGTTTCTCCCTGCCCTCCTTGGGAGAGGATTATAATCCTCAGATTATACCCAGGAAGCCCCCGAGGGAGGCTCCTGAGGAGGTAGCCACCCAACAACTGGTGAGCCTGTCAGAGAATGAAGAAATAGGCTTTGGGAAAGAGGTGTCTGAGGTGGAAATCCTGCTTGGCCCATATGTCAGACACTTGTGGCCTGTCCCATGAGTACAGAGATGCCCTGAAAATGCTGGCTACTTTAATGAGTTTGTTTGAGGAACCTTGCACTGTGCACTGTGGCCAAGAAGGAAAATAAATGGCCACCATTGTGAGCTAGCCATTGGTGAGCAATTCAGCTGGACACCAACGCTCAAGCAGAGGCTGAGATTCAAGTTAGAAAGTTGGAAGAAGAGCTGAGGTTAGAACGTGTGTTTTTCCACTACTCTGCTTACTTCAGGGCTGGCAGACAATGTGGGAGAGCAGGATAAGAAGTTAGAGACCTTGGCATGCCATTTTGCAAAGCTAGGAGGGCACAAGATGCCAAAGACTATGATTCAGGTGTTTGTGACGAATTGTGATTAGAAGGTGAGAGGTAAAATCTCTGGAAGAATTGCAATTAGAAGGTGAGAGGTAAAATCTCTGGAAGAGTGATGGGAATGGAGAGGAGGATGTGATGGTAACTGATGAGAAAACTGACAAAATGCCCCAGGCCCAGTGGCCACTAATACAAAGAATAAATTTAAGTAGCATTTAAAGAGAAACATTTATGAGAAAACTTACATTTTTCTCTGTGCCTTGAAGTTTGTAAATCTTATCATATTTTTGAAATTTAAATACTCCAGGAATTAACAAAAACATTGCCTACAGAAACTAAAGGAAAAAAAAAAGGGGGGTGAGAAACGTAGCCTTTTAAAATACAGACTGCTGTAGCAGTTCCCTTGTCTAAATTGATTTGTAAGAGAGCTAAGAGTTTTTGTTTGTTTGTTTTTACAAAACTAGAAATAATAAAGATGAAAGAAAATGTATGTGAAAAGTAGAATGTGTGTTTTCAGTAATAAAAGTAGGTGAAACAGGAGAGAAGGGGACAGGGCACAAGTTTTAAAAGAATGGTGCAGCCACAGGACATGACAAAGACTGGTTAGAACCAACTGGGACCAAGATGGCAGAAGATTTGACATCCACTACACCTTGAGCCTCATTATAGGCTCATTGTAATGCATTAGCTAAATGACATATCCACCAGCATCATGACAGTTCTGTGACCAACCATAAAAGGTCAAAAAGTGGGCAGTGGCCAAATTCCTGGAAATCCCCACCCCTTCCCGGAAATAATTGGAATAATCTCCCCACTCATTAGCCTATGAAATTACCCAGCCAATAAAAACTAACCACACCACATTTTGAGGCTCTCTCACCTTCTGAGATGGCTCATACTCTGTCTGTAGGGTGTGTTTCTCTCTAAATAAATCCACTTCTTAATTATCACTTTGTGTCTCACTGAATACTTTTGAAAGGAGACATCAAGAACCACAAATTCACCGGGAACACAGGTATGAGGAATGGAGGTGCATTTGGGGTAAAGAAAATAGATTTTTAGTAATAAAAGTTATAAAGCACATGTTTTATTTTTGGTAAAATAAAAAGAAAGTAATTTTGTTTTAAAATAAAATAACTGTTTTAGAATAAGAAAAGAAAAAATACGACAAATTTTAATTAGATATAGGAAGTTGCAGTTTTGTGGAAGTCACAGAAGTTCTTTGGAGGAGGAATCTTGAGAAAGAAATTTTATGTGTGGTCAGGCTGACTAAAGTTGGAATAGAATTATTTAAGTTAAAGGGGAAAAAAAAGAGTTAATATCAAAAATCCACTGGTACAAAATGAGAATTTGTTTTTTTCCCTGTTAAAAGGGCAAACATTTTCTTATATAATTGGACTGTTCTTAATAAGAAATTGTAAACAAAGGTTTTTCTTTACCTTTAATGTAATCTGCCTAGAAAATAAATTCTGTGTTTGTCTTTATTGGATCTTTAACCATGTCCGTTTTTTGAAGTCTTTTGTTATTTGCAGTCATTGATTTACTCTGAAGCATTTGTAAGAGCATTCATACAAAAAAAAATTTTTTTTTCAGTATACCCTTGGCAACTGAGTTATAAGACCAATTTGCTTTCCTATGGGAGGGGCAACAATGGACCTTTCCAGTGCATCCCCAAGTGGGAGGTAACCTGAGACCTGCTCCTGTTCTCCTTCCCCACATCAGTAAAATGGGCCCTTTACATTGATGGTCCAATGTTAACAATGTGAGATCTTACCTCTGCTGCAGGACACTTTGCAGGTCCTGTTGGAACATCTGCAAGGGAGATGGATGGTGAACTCATAGGAAATTAAAGACCCAGGTACTGCCATAAGGTTTGAGGAGTTATTTGGCCTGGTATGACGTGTGTTACCCCAGAAGCTGTGTTTGATAAGATAGAAGCCTTTCCAATCCTTAAGAATGCAGAGGAGCTGCAAGGCTTTGTAGGGATCTGGGGATTTTAGAGGACTTTATTCCCCACCTAGAACAGTGACTCCATCCACCACATCACCTGATAAAGAAAGGGCACGTGCAGGACTGGGGATCAAAGCAGCAAATATCTTTGAAAGGACAAAAGTACTAGTGAAGCAAATTAAAGCTCTGGGTGTCTCCCAGGCAGGGTTACCATTTATGTTAGATGTACCTGTGACTCCAGAAAGTATGAGTCAGACACTGTAGCAGAGACAACAGAAGAGGAAAGGAAAGATCCCCTAGAATTTTGGTCCCATCTCTGGAAAAGGACAGAAACCCAATATAGACTCACAGAGTAACAGTTCTTAGCAGTGTACACAGCACCCCACCAAGTGAAGGCTCTCAGGGAGAAAATGAACTGCAGCAGCCAGTGGGCTACACTGAGAGCAGCTTGGCTGGTGATCAGTCATGAGACCTGTCATTAACCCTTTGCACTGATGTTGGGCTTTTCTAAAGAGGTTAACCCTATGGCTAGGGCAATGAGAAGCCAAAGGATAGATGACTCGTGAGTGTGCCATTATGTTGTCAGAATGTGTGGAGGAACTTTTGGGTTTGCCTGAAAAAGCCTCATTGTCTTTCACATTCCAGTTTATAAGGTGCTAACAGCCCTTAGCAATAAGGAAGCTGATGGATATGAGCCCTAGCAACTAACCCTTCAGAACATACAGCAGATTGGGTGCATAGAAAGAATGGCCACCACAGTACACAGGTGGGATCACATATTGCCAAGGATGCTGGATTGTACTTGAAAGACAGTGACCTGGCTAAAGCAGTAAGAGCATGTCCTGTGTGTTCTAAATGATGCCCAAGGTAACTGCCATCCATTGGAGTTCCCAACCAGTGAAGGATTGACACATTGATTCTATTGCCCCCCTCCCTCTAAGTGAGGGTTCCAAATATGTCTTGGTTTGTGTGATCATTGTCTGGCCTAACCAAGCTTTTCTGATTTGCAGCGCAAATCAGGCTGTCATTATTCAGGGATTAGAGAACGTGAGTACCATGTATGGATACCCGCATTGAATAGACAATGATTGGGGGGTCACATTGCAAAGGTCAGGATATGCAAAACTGAGCAAAAGACATGCCATTGAATGGAGGTCCCATCTCCCCTATAACCTGTAAGCATCAGGTTTAATAGAAAGGAAGATTGGAATATAAAAGCAGCAGATTAAATTACCAAGAGGTAAAACCACTTTAGGCTAGTGGACTAGAGTAGGGGTCCCCAACCTCCGGGCCAAGGACCTATACCAGTCCGTGACCTGTTAAGAAACCATCTGAACAGCAGGAGGTGAGTGGCGGGCAAGCGAGAAAAGCTTCATCTGTATTTACAGCCGCTCCCCATCACTTGCATTACCGCCTGAGCTCCACCTCCTGTCAGATCAGTAGCAGCATTAGATTCTCATAGGAGCATGAACCCTACTGTGAACTGCGCATGTGAGTGATCTAGGTGGTGTGCTCCTTATGAGAATCTAATGCCTGATGATCTGGGGTAGAGCTGAGGCGGTGATGCTAGTGCTGGGGAGTGGCTGCAAATACAGATTATCATTAGCAGGGAGGTTTGACTGCACAGAGAACATAATAAATCAATTGCTTGCAGACTCATATCAAAACACTATCAGTGAGTGGCAAGTGACAATTAAGCTGCATCTTACAGAATAGACTGGATGTAAGCAACACACTTTGGGTGTCACTGTCTTCCATCACCCCCAGATGGGACCATCTAGTTGCAGGAAAACAAGCTCAGGGCTCCCACTGATTCTGAATTATGGTGAGTTGTATAATTATTTCATTATATATTATAAAGTAATAATAATAGAAATAAAGTGCACAATAAATGTAATGTGCTTGAATCATCCCAACACCACCCCCACCCCACCTCTGGTTCAGTGGAAAGAATGTCTTCCACGAAACTGGTCACTGGTGCCAAAAAGGTTGGGAACTGCTGGACTAGAGTACTGCTCTAGGCTTTAATACATTTGAATGATCAACCATTAGGGCTTGTTACCCCATGTGCCAGACAGGAAGCACCTGCCAACACACCCAACACTGTAAAGGAATGAAAGTTGTGGGAAAGAACCATTGCCCTGACTCTCACCATGGATCAATATGCTATGCTGCTGAGACCACCAAGCCCCATCATACCTGGGAAAGGATTTATCAACTGGAATATGCAATTTGATGGTCCCACCAGAATGAGTTAATTACCTCACCCTCCTGGGTAAAAGGGACCTACTCAATTTCACTGGAATCCCATTGTCCTGCTGCAAGTCATACCTGTTGAAACACACTATGCCTAAAATGAAATGCAGACCACAGAAAGAGGGGAGAAGTTGAGGGTCCTGGTCTGGCATTTCTGTCCTCAGTCCATTTCCTTATTCTTGACAGTGCTGCCTTCCTCACCCAACATATATGATATGTACAACCAAGTCAACTTCCTAAACATGTTCTATTTTCCACTGGCAAGATTATTTGGCTGCCATCTTTGTTTCCTCCATTGACATGGAGGACATTATAGCCCTTAGTAAATTCAAACAGCAAACCTTGAATGACAATCAAAAAAGCCTGTCTTTACTGAACACTGAAATGTCTCTAATGAGAAAAGCTGTTCTCAAAAATAGAGTAGGCTTGGAAATTATTACTGTCTCCAAAGGATGCACCTGTGCCATTATCCAAAAAACATTGTCTGTTCATACCTGATGAGTCTGCTAATGTGTCATTTTTTTGTTTGTTTGTTTTTTGCGGTAAGCAGGCCTCTCACTGTTGTGGCCTCTCCCGTTGCGGAGCACAGGCTCTGGACGTGCAGGCTCAGTGGCCATGGCTCACGGGCCTAGCCGCTCCGTGGCATGTGGGATCTTTCCGGACCGGGGAATGAACCCGTGTCCCCTACATCGACAGGCGGACTCTCAACCACTGCGCCACCAGGGAAGCCCCATTTTTATTAAATCATATGAGGCCACAAGTGAACTCCCTGAATGATCAACCCCCAGCCTAGGGGACTAAAGAGGTTCAGATCAAGAGGGCCTTGGTGGAAAAAGTTGTTGCTGATTTTCACAATTATTGTCTTAACCTGAGTTTCCTCTTGCATGTCCTATATTGTTGCTATGGTACCTTCCTCCAATGCAGTCAGATAGCCACCAAATGAGCCATCTCCATGCTAATGAAATGGCTTGCTGACCACTCAGAGCACATTGCAGATGGGGGGGGTCATGTGAGATTGTAAGAGCTGGTCACAAGGGTGAATTAGTGGGGAAGGTCATCAGGAAGATGTGACTGCTGGTTTGACCTGAGAGTTGGACCCAGCTATTTGAAGGCTGTTCATGCCCCCCCCTGTCCTTGGAATGTGCACTCTGCTTGCCTTCCCAGAGTTAGAAGCTACCTAAGACACAGAATTGAAATAGTAATTTGCTGTTGAGACCATCTGGACTGTGTACATGGCTGAACGCAGTTAAAGCCTCTATACTGTATTAACTTTTAAGATTTGGTGGGCCATTGCAGAAATCTATTCATCTTGAGACCACCCACCACAAACCTCTTAAGTATGTTTCCTTAGTTATTAAATCTACCACCTAGCAATCTTGTGTGTTCTACCTTTTTCTTAAGACTCTCCCTGCCCTACTCTTGTGGGAGCCAGTTTCAGTTTACACCTGGGAAACTCCAAAGGAAGTTGCAACTCAAAAGCTTAATCTTCTATAATCTACATCAAACATCATTCCAATAACCTTTCTTGCAAAAAAAATTATTTTTTACATTTTTCAGTATATATTTATAAACTTATGGATTAATAAATTGCTATGTATAGATACCATTAATTTTCAGTATAATCAAAATTTTTAAAAGATGATTTATGGGAACTTTACAATCGTGAATTACTTTGAGTCATCAAGTTTGTTTTAAAATTATATGTATTTTACATACTCTAAATCTTTGAAGATTGTAATATCTTCCTTGCATTTTAAGTTATATACCCTTAATTTAAAAGCCATAGCAATACAATTCTAAACCTAGCAAAGTATACTGTAATTTATATTTATTTAGTTAGTTCCTCGTTTTTATAGCTTGCTACAGAATTCAATTGTTTTTTCTATTATTAAATTTTCACTCTCTACATCTAATTACATAGGACATTCATTAAAATCAGATAATTTGAAAGTTTTACTTGATTTTTCCACCATTTGTATGTAAATTCTTGACACTGGGTAAAATTTTTATTATTTGCTAAAATTCCAAAAACATAAAATATTAAGTGTATGGAAAAGAAGAAGTAAACCTGTCAGTGTCTGAAGATGACATGATACTATACACAGAGAAACCTAAAGATACTACAAGAAAACTACTAGAGCTAATCAATGAATATGGTAAAGTAGCAGGATACAAAATTAATGCACAGAAATCTCTGGCATTCCTATACACTAATGATGAAAAATCTGAAAGAGAAATTAAGGAAATACTTCCATTTGCCATTGCAACAAAAATAATAAAATGCCCAGGAATAAACCTACCTAAGGAGACAAAAGACTTGTATGCAGAAAACTATAAGATACTGATGAAAGAAATTAAAGAGGATACAAACTGATAGAGAGATATACCATATTCTTGGATTGGAAGAATCAACATTGTGAGAATGACTATACTACCTAAAGTAATCTACAGATTAAATGAAATCCCTATCAAACTACCAATGACATTTTTCACAGAACTAGAACAAAAATTTCACAATTTGTATGGAAACACAAAAGACCCCTAATAGCCAAAGCAATCTTATGAAGGAAAAAAGGAGCTAGATGAATCAGGCTTCCGTACTTCAGACTATACTACAAAGCTACAGTAATCAAGACAGTATGTTACTGGCACAAAAACAAAACTATGGATAAATGGAACAGGACAGAAAGCCCAGAGATAAACCCATGCCCATATGGTCACCTTATTTATGATAAAGGAGGCAAGAATATACAATGGAGAACAGACAGCCTCTTCAATATGTGGTGCTGGGAAAATTGGGCAGCTAAATGTAGAAGAATGAAATTAGAACACTCCCTAACCCCATACACAAAAATAAACTCAAAATGGAATAAAGATCTAAATGTAAGGCCAGACACTATAAAACTCTTAGAGGAAAACATAAGCAGAACACTTTATGACATAAATCAGACCAAGATCCTTTATGACCCACCTCTTAGAGAAATGGAAATAAAAACAAAAATAAACAAATGGAACCTAATGAAACTTAAAAGCTTTTGCACAGCAAAGGAAACCATAGACAAGACAAAAAGACAGCCCTCAGAATGGGAGAAAATATTTGCAAGTGAAGCAAGTGACAAAGGATTAATCTCCAAAATATATAAGCAGCTCATGCAGCTCAATATCAAAAAAAAAAAAACCCAATCCAAAAATGGGCAGAAGACCTAAACAGACATTTCTCCAAAGAAGATATACAGATTGCCAGCAAACACATGAAAGGATGGTCAGCATCACTAACCATTAGAGAAATGCAAATCAAAACTACAATAAGATATCTCCTCACACCAGTCAGAATGGCCATCATCAAAAAATTCTACAAACAATAAATGCTGGACAGGGTGTAAAGAAAAGGGAGCCTTCCTGCAGTGTTGGTGGGAATGTAAATTGATACAGCCACTATAGAGAACAGTATAGAGGTTCCTTTAAAAACTGACAATAGAACTACCATATGACCCAGCAATCTCACTACTGGGCATATACCCTAAGAAAACCATAATTCAAAAGGGGTCATGTACCACAATGTTCATTGCAGTACTATTTACAATAGCCAGGACATGGAAGCAAACTAAGTGTCCATTGACAGAGGAATGGATAAAGAAGATGTGGCACATTGGAATGTTACTCAGCCATAAAAAGAAATGAAATTGAGTTATTTGTAGTGAGGTGGATGGACCTAGATACTGTCATACAGAGTGAAGTTAGTCAGAAAGAGCAAAACAAATACCGTATGCTAACACATATATATGGAATAAAAAAAAAATGGTTCTGAAGAACCTAGGGGCAAGACAGGAATAAAGATGCAGTCATAGAGAAAAGACTTGAGGACACGGGGAGGGAGAAGGGTAACCTGGGATGAAGTGAGAGCATGGCATGGACATATATACACTACCAAATGTAAAATAGATAGCTAGTGGGAAGCAATCGCATAGCACAGGGAGATCAGCTCGGTGCTCTGAGTCCACCTAGTGGGATGGGATAGGGAGGGTGGGACTGAGAAGCAAGAGGGAGGAGATATGGGAATATATATATATATATATATATATATATATATATATATACATATATATATATATAGCTGATTCACTTTGTTATACAGCAGCAACTAACACAACATTTTAAAGCAATTATACTCCAATAAAGGTGTTAAAAATATGTTAAATGTAATATAACCTTTGACTTTGAATTAAAAATTTATAATTTATGGTATTTTTCATAAGAAAAATCATTCTGCTTTTAATTACCCAGTATGAAATATTCCATCAACCCTCCCTCTCTCTCAAAGCACAACACCTTTTATCATTAGGTAACTTCACAAGTTAAAGCTGTTATGGTGTTTCTCATTTCCCTACTTTCCTTGATGCGGCTTCCTAGCTAGAATCTTCTTTATCTTGCCTTCCCTGAGGCAATGTTATAACAGATTCTGGCAGAAATTCAGTAATTGCTGTGAGGTGCTCTATTCCCTCCTGCTGATTGTCACTGAAAACAATTGAACATCATTTCCTTGAATATGTTAGTGCTACAAACTAGCTCTTTACTTTCGACAACACTCAGTTTCAAACCAGTGACTTTTTCAATTATTCTTATTCCTTCAATTTTATATTCTTTTCTGCTTGAGAGGATTGTTGTTGGTGTTTCAACTGGCGCTTAGCATTTCTATAATGTAGATGAGTTTATTTTGAAGAGCATTTTAGAGAAAACTCTCTCCTTGACTATGTTATGGCTTCATTGCTGTCCTAAATTTGTATACTTGATTAAAAAAAGAAAAACGTGCGTTCTCTCTATAAGAGGATGAATGACAAATACTGGATGTAGTCATTTAAAAATGTGCAATACAGAGTCACATATTCAAATGTCTGAGCAGTAGAAATATGTTTAACTTTGTTTAACAAAGCATTTCACAGATCTATTTATTTATTGCCAGTTATTAGCACCCAACACAATTGACTGGCTGTTCAAAACACTAGGGAAACAGGGGTTTAACACTCTCTTTTGGGTAGGACATCTCACTCAAGTTGAGGCAGAATTCATAATGTTCTAAGTACATCTAATAAATATGGTTTTATCTATTGTTAGGGTGAGTTATATTACACAGAATACATAGCTGTGAAGTGCTAATAACAGAAAGCTGAGTAAGAATATGAAGAAACAGGAAACAAACCAAACATCTTCTTTTATGCAAGAAGGGCTTACAGAAGAAAAAAAAAGTATATATATATATATGAACTATTAGTCCACATGGGATAAGTAAAGTGGCTAAGCAGAAGGATTTCCTATAAAAGATTAAAGTTCTAATATGAAACAGAATATAGCTACAAGTGAAAATCTATGCCTAATTCTCTCTGTATTAAGAAAGTATGTATAGTATAAAATGTGAAAGAAAAAAATTTCACTGTGTGTAAGCCATGTCTTTTGATGAAACTGAAATAAGAAATAAATTGCCCATATGAGGGAAAGACATATATTAGAAAATGCCAAATGTTAGAACTATGACTACATAAAAGCTAGGCACTGCCTAGATTTAAGTATGTTATATGTCTCAACACAAATAAAATCTTTTGAGGAATTCTAGAGAGGAAGCAAGGTTACCATTTATTAAAGAAGCTGGATGCCTAAAACTGTGCTTATTAAGAGACAAAGTGTCTGTTGTATTATATTTTCTTGGACTTAAAAAAACAACACTGCCACAATATTTGAGTAACCTTACCTAATTCTCTATCCTGTGAAATAAATTCAATGATATTTTGAAAAAAATATTTTCCTTTCTATCCAGTTTGTCAGACTTACTTTGGGTGGTGGGGTATATATATATATATATATATATATATATATATATATATATATACATAAAACAATTATAAAGCAACTATTAACCCTAAAAATTATTCCATTGTTAATGTCGACATTTATTTTCTATTCTATGCACATGTAGATTGGTATAAAAGAAGTAGAAATCAATCTCTCAAAAGGAAATTCTGGAAAATATCAATTCTTAATACTTTTGAAAGTAGAGATTTTATTGTGTAGGAAAGCACAGAAACTGACTCTGAGTTGAAAAGTGATGCAGAGGAGTCAAAATTAGAAAGTAAAGAAGATAATTTGGCTTATTATTTATATGCATGCATCAAAAAAACATTGGGCAAACATTATTATCAAACTCTATGTCTAGAAATCTATAGTTTGGTAAGTGTAAAGAGCTCAGTAGTTAAGCAAAATACAAATATTCTACATGTTATGAAACATTTTGCTGCAGTTTTCCAGTGTTTTTTTTTCTTTCTTAGTGAAATACAAAATGATGCATTTTAAAATTAATGATGTCTTAGATTCAATAAAATAGAATAAATTCTCAATAGATATTCATTGAATTAAATCCAAATCAGGCATATCCTTGATTGTTCCCTCAGTTGTATATATCATATTCTTTAGATTATGTACATTGAAGAAAAGGTTTATGAGTAAAAGATATTTATGAAATAAAATTCTTTATTTCACTTCATTTAAAACTAACATGGTTCTAAGAGGTGAAGTTTTATTTAAACAATGTGGTTTTAAGGTGTGAACTTTCATAGGGAGATATTAATAGTTTTATAGTAACCCAGAAAGTATAAGAAATAGAAATATAGGAAATAAGCTTCAGAAGTTACTACTGATTGAAAAGATTTTTTTATAAAAACAAAGATAAATGCTTTACTTCTCTAAATTAGAAATGCAAGCAAGATAATCCACAAAAGTAAAATATTCCTTTTCTTTCAAAGAAATTTCAAGTCTGAAAAAGCCCAAAGTATGTATGTATTAGGAATAATATAACAATAAAATAAATATTTAGCT
Organism: Delphinapterus leucas; assembly: GCF_059928025.1. Classification (NCBI taxonomy): domain Eukaryota; kingdom Metazoa; phylum Chordata; class Mammalia; order Artiodactyla; family Monodontidae; genus Delphinapterus; species Delphinapterus leucas. The sequence goes on along the minus strand of NC_143146.1, from coordinate 42,913,947 downwards.
TAATAAACTTTAAAATAATTGGTAAATATAGCTAATTGTGTGCTCCTAGGTTATTAGGAATATAGCTTTTTTTTAATCTACATACTATTTATTTCTTTTCATAAATTCTTTTCGGTTTTTAATAGCTTCCATGTTTCAACTTCTTGCTTAGCTAAATAATCCATGTCCATTTTAGGAATAATATTTAAAATGGAAACTAAAGACTGAGAGAAACTAATCAGCAAACATCCACTATCAATTAAATTAATAAATATCATTTGCAGTAAGGAGTACAACTAACATTCTGGGGATGATTTTAGGGGCAAAACAATATACTTAATTGCTAACAACCCAGCACTGATGAAGATGTTTAAGACTTTCTTAATTTTTAATGTGATTTTAATTTTTAAAGGAACAATGCCAAGGTTTAACTATACTTCTTCACCCTAAGGGTAGTTTTCTTCCATGAATATAGCAATGTCTACAACAAGTGTTGTTCCTGCTTTATACACAGGAAGGAAATTAAGTCCAGAGAAGGGCTAAGTGACTAGCTAGAGGTCATAGAACTCATCAGTGGAATGGCTGTACAAGTAATAGAACCACAGATGTCTTTTCTAATCCTATCTGCCAACTCAAGAAAATTTCCATTCTTAAACTGTTTAGTTTTCCTATAACAATGTGAACAAGCACTGAAGACTTTCATGGGTTAGACAGAAAACGTATCCACTTAGAGATTTTTTTTTTACTAATTTCATTTTTTATCAAGCTAGGTTCTTACGAAAAATATATTATAAAATTAAGTCCTGATATATTTAGAATTCTATCAATTCAGCATAGATAGTACCTAGACAGTCAGTATTGATTCTTTTTAGGCTGAATTGTACTGACTTTGCCCTATCATATGTCCTTGAATCAGTATTGCAGAAATCCAATTGCCCTACCCTTAACCTCTTTCATGAAGGCTGATTTTAGTTATTGTGTGTATGAGGCTGGTAAAATAGCAATGTCCCCTTGAGAATCACGATAATGGAAATTAAACAAACACAAGTACTGAAGCAGGCATAACAATTCAATGTCACAAGCAGGAAAATATATACACTTCTAAATTTTGTCACAATTAACTCCTCCTGTCAGTTTTTTATATACTTCAACTTTCAATGTGAAAATTGTAATTATCTATGTGCCTTCAAAAATTGTCATGAAAACTAAAAAATATTGATTGGAGTCTCTTGACAGAAAAAGCATGTAAGCTAATATGTCAGCAAAGCATCACAAAAGAAACTGATTTTTTTTTCCTATTGATTTCTTAACCTTGGAAAAAGACAGAGTTCCCAAACATGCTCTGAGAAATACTCCTTAGAGAGAAGACTGTATGTGTTTGCATATTATTTCAAAAATAATGTTATAGTGCTTTTGAGCTCTATTGCAACATGAAGTTCATTTCAAACTTTGCATAGAGGAAGTTGTTAGCCTTTGTCAAAAATAAGCTTACATAGATTTGTGTGTACACCTTGATAACTTACAATATGATAAATACTTATTTTGCATAGCAAAATGGGGAATCTCTTATGCTTTCTCTGTCCCAGTATGTAGTTTATCTGCTGTTTAATTTTTGGTTCAAAATTGTTCTTCAATTTATCTTCTACTCTCTTTGACTTCTGCTCCAGATATAATAGAATTGCTTGTAAGAATTTAAGGCCAGGAAAAAATGGAAAAAAAAAAAATTTGTATGACATTGAGCTAACATTGAGCAGTGAGGTCCCAGAGAAAGAAGGAGCTTAGCAATGGTGAGCCCATCTTCTCTTCCCAGATCATCTGTTCTGCTTTTCTTCTCAAAGCATTTGCTGAGAAGCCAGGCAGTGGGATGCTGCTAAAAATCAGAAAAGCTGGCAGAGCTTTAGGCTTCCTTACAGGACTGAGGAGGAAAAAAAAAAAAAGATGAAGATTAAGGATGCCAAGAGAAAGAGGTTTCAAAGATTCAAGATCTCTAAAAAGGGGAAATGCAGAGACATGCGACTAAAACTTAGCATTAGTTTGTTACTCGAGGCATTTGCACATTATTCTCTACAAGCCAAAAGTGTCAACTGAAAGTGGCTGAAAATCAGAGCAGAGTTTTCAGAAGTCTCACTGTACTATGGAGCCTAGAGTTGGAGTTCAAAAAGGAACAAGGCAAATCTTAGGAAACAATGGCTCCTGGGGCTCAGTAGGTATGACTGCAAGGCTATGCCCCATGTAGGTGACTTTTCAAGATAAACTGAAGCTTGAAAGACTGAAAACCAGCCTCAGTTCCTGATTGGATTGAAATAAGTTACTCCACTCCTAACTCTCTCACAGGATAAAGTGCATCTTCTCAGGAAGGGGTAACATCACAGTAGCTGATGCGGTCAGTTCCCCACAAAACTCCCTGGACATTTACTATTTTACTTTAAGCCAGTCCCATTTCCAATTGCCAGAACTGTGTCTTAGGGCTTTCTCTGTCTGCCAGAGCCCAGTGGTCCAGCAGTAGTGGGGAATTAATTATTCTCCATGCACCATAAGCAGCCCTTACCTGGTGACACAGACTTCTGCTCTGTTGCTCTTTGTGTGAGATATCTCTAGTGTGATTGCTCTGGAGTATTTCCCCAACTTTCTCCATGGTATTTTCCCATAGTGGTGACTAACTTAATAGTGCATATTTTACTGGATTTTATTCCTTTCCTTCTTTGACTTCCTCACTCCCCCACTGGCATTTTTGGAATATCTCAAATACACTAACCACTGTGCTTAAATTCTTATCCCAGGTTTTGTTAATGGGGAAACCCAAACTAACGCAATCAGTCAAATGTCAATATATCTATACTTTATATAATATCTGGTTGGTTTTCAATCAAAAATAATTAAGCACACCAAGAAACAGGCCAAAGAGGGGGAAAAAAGTTGAAACAGACCAACAGGTGACAATAGATGGTGATTTCAAAACACAATCTTTAAAATAACATATTTAATCATCTTCAGAATTCCACAACACACATATTCACAACTGAAGGATATCAGACTGTCTCACCACAAAATATGCCTTTTCAACATAAAAATTGTTTTGTGTGAAAGGCACTTAAAAAGGCAGCAGGTGTGGGCTTCCCTAGTGTCGCAGTTGTTGAGAGTCCGCCTGCTGATGCAGAAGACACGGGTTTGTGCCCCAGTCCGGGAGGATCCCACATGCCGCGGAGTGGCTGGGCCTGTGAGCCATGGCCGCTGAGCCTGCGCATCCAGAGCCTGTGCTCCGCAACGGGAGAGGCCACAACAGTGAGAGGCCCGTGTACCGCAAAAAAAAAAAAAAAAGACAGCAGGTGTAAGAAAGGTACTCTCACTCTAGCCTTTTTCTTTCTGAAAGCAAGAGACAAAACCTCCAAATGAAAAATGTCCTCTCCACCCCAGAAGTAAAGAAACACTCTTATTATCAAGGACAGGAAGCTGAAACCAAGAGAATTCTGTACAAATGACCTTGTTAAAATAATTATTATCTTCTTTCAGCCTAACACATAGCTTAGTTACTTTTCTACAGTTGCCTTCCTTTGCTCAACCCAATACAAAATATTTAGGTTTTGCAACTTATTTAGGTCTTTATTCCTTATAAAGTCTCCAGTGTCACTTGTACTAAATAACTGTACATGCTTTTCTCTTGTTAATCTGTCTAATGCCAATTTCATTCTCAGGCCCAGCTGAAAATCCTGAGAAGACAGATGTAAAGTTTTGCCTCTATTACACAAGTAAGAGTTTTAACAGTACTCAATTAATTACAGAATTTACAATTTTCTTGTTGTTGATAATAAGACATTTAATGATAGAGACTTATAAAAGCTTCCTATTTCATCTTGGCACGTTCTCACAGCTGAACCCACCAGTTTTCTTTTTTTTTAATTTTTATTGGTGTATAGTTGATTTACAATTTTGTATTAACCACCAGTTTTCTTAATCTTGAGTTTGAATGCTGCTTAGTTTTACTGCTCTTCTTCTATATTTACACTTTTATTAAACGCTGCTAAAATTAAAATGAGCAGTGCATGGTCTACCAGTTGTTTTTTTTCAGGATGATAATTTGCTTTGAGCTTTTATCCCCCTCTTCCTCTTCTCAATGTGGGTTTCCTCTCTATTTTCCAGAGTTGCAAAGCAGTCATGCCTGCCACTGAAGCCCGTCCAATTTATGTTTGATGGATATTGTTTAATTTGTGAATTCCCTATTTTGAGAATTCTCCGAGTCCCTACTCTCATCTAACTGTGTTGAGTACTTTGTAAGCATTTGATAAATATTTTATTGCATCGCTTTACACCCTCTCTTTGGTTAGGAAATTATTTACTCTATATCGATTCTCACTGTATTTTTCTCTCATAAAATAAATAAGCCTTTGATCATACACATAGCTTCCAAAGGGGGGGATATGGAGGAAAAAGGGAAGGACTCTCCAATTCATGGGACAGGCTAATTTAAACAATTTTAATAGCGAGATGAGAGATATCACCGGTTATTCTCATTTCTTTATTTGTTTGCAATGTATGAAGTTTTTTTCCTCCTACACTAAAATGAAAAGAGAAAATACTTCAGGTATATATTTTTTGTGATGTTACTCCACACTAGTTAGTTTTCAGCACAGTGGTTTTTAATACATGCCTCAAACAGGTATTGACATATAATTTTTTTAAACAGTTTCTACCACATACTTCATATACTTATCAAATTTAAATTTCATTAACCAATAATTTGGGGAAAAAATAGTATGTCATATTCAAACTAACTTGTAGATAATAATTTATTTTGCAAAACAGGCTGTGTGTAGGAAACGTTTCCATAATCCTGTCTCCTTCCACTCTATCTTTGGCTTTTTTCTATTTGATTTAGAATATATTAAAATTATTAAATTGTCTGAGGTCTGTGAGGTTGTTTTCAAGGAATAAGAAAGAGGAGCACATTATATGAGCCTTATTTATTCCACTAACAAGTCTCTTACTTTCTTTAAAAACAGTGAAACAATACTGGACAAAGTCAGTCACTTGGACTGAAAACACATTAAATTAACACATGATAAATGATTCAAATTTTGTGTTTGTTGCAAATCCTAAGAATTGCCAAAGAAAACGAGGGGGGAATGATGACTATATGAAAGCTTTGAGAAAAAGAAATAGAAGATGTTATAACTTGTTTTGGAATTGTCTAAAACATCCAGTTGTATATGTAGCTGTTGTTTTGTTTTATTTTTTCTTTGCAATGAGCCCTGTGACTACTTCAAACTGCTAACCTGATGGGATCAGGGAACACATCTCTTTGACTTCTTAACTTCTTCTTCACTTCATAGTACCTTGCCATGTACACAGCACGAACTCTAATAAATTTTTGATGGAGAAAGATCTGGTAGCAAGAAAACTAACCTGCAAGAGGTAGAGAGTCAAATCTATGGAACAGTAATTACAGAGAAACTCCCTGTCAAATGTACAGCCAGTCAAAACCCAGAGGTAAAATCTTCAAAGTGATTTGAAGCAAACTCTTCCAGATAGTCAAATGTGACCTAGTTAAGACTGTAAACAATGACATAAAACTGGCTCTGTAGAATGTATCACTCCATTCTCCAAAAATGTCTTGTGTGACCAATAAGAGCCTGTGAAAAATTATGAAGTGAAATAAGTTTATATCTGGCACAACTCTTTCTGTGTATGTATTTCATTTCTTTTTTTGGTTTAAATAAATTTTCCTTTTCTGCCTATTATCAGTATGCAATCACATCTATCTCTAGGCCTCTCACCCATGTTCAGAAAACATGGTTTCCCCAGACATATCATCTTCTTTATTGCATCATGATTGTCCTAATACATCTCTTTTCGTCTAGGGATAGTCAAGTGGACTCACTTTTCTAACTCTAAAACCAATTCCTTCCACATTTCTTAGATGAAGAACTTTATTTCCCTATTCCTCATATCCCCTTCCATGGGAAGAAAGTTCCAGTAATCAAACATACATGTCTTCTTGGGGTTTTCTCACTTAACTCCATGCTTGGGAAAGTGGAGTGAATAAAAAGTTGAGTTTTCATAAGAATTTGATGATATGTTCATCAGATTCTTCCTCTTGGGAAAAATGTTGGCACTTAAAGTCCATTTTTCCTCTGTTCTCCATGTCAGAAATGTATGTCTATATTTAATCTGTTTAATTCAGGGTTTCAGGATTAGGAGAATACTTGCCTACATATATGAATTAGGGCCCTCAACTTAGACTTTACCAGAAAGAAAATGATATTTTGTCCTCTATAAGTCGACATCTTTTTTTCTCAGTAGATTAAAATTTTATGTGACATGCAAGCATGTCAATTATATGGTGTCCTCTTCAATTGAATATAGTTAGTAATGCTTTCTAGTGATGCTTCCTAATAATGGTTTCTAGTAGAGAACAACCCGGCATAACACCAACATTAGAGCTTTGGTCTAAAGAAAAAGGGCCTGCAAAGAAAACTCTTTTCCTTATTGACATGAACATGTTGTCATTGTCAAATGTTTGTATTCTATTCAAATACATACATTGGTCATTTCTGAGTTTCTTTTCTAATGCTGTTTTACAAACTAGAATGCTTTTATACTCTCTGCTTTTCTAAAAATAGACAAATAAATAGACAAGTAAAGAACATAATACAAAAACAAAAATCCAATAAAACTAGTGGAGGAGGTGCAGCTTGTTCAAATATCCTCTCTTAAGCAAATGGTCAAGATTTATTTCCAAGTAAGATAAGAAAATGATTCCAAAATTTTTTCTATAGCAAAGAATCTAGAACAGCAAAGGGTCATATTTATCTTTACCTCACATAACTGTGGCCTCACCCTGGCCCCATGCTTTCAAGGGCTTGCTGAGACAATTCTGCTACCCACAGGGTCAAGGATCAGTAAGGTCAATGAGATGAGTAAACTCAGAACCCATACTTGAACACTTCTTCAAGGCCTGCTTTGGGTACATGTGACCAAACTCAGAATTCCCTAAAAGTTCTATGTTCTTGCTTTCAGTCCTGAAAAATTTAGGAGCAGTTGTACAAGCCTATTCAACAAAATAAACCAGGGGAAGAAGTGTGAGAGATCCCCTGAGGAATTTGAAATTCACAGAAAGAGAACATGTAATAGGCTACCTGTGTCTTGTCTTGGACCAAAAGAAAGCTTCTTTGGTATTCAGCTGGTTCAAGGAGATAATTGTGATACATCTAAGAAAAATATATTTAGTGACTAAGCTATGTTAGATTGCATGTATCTTCTTAGTTAAAATTAAAATAATAAAGTGATAATATTAATAAAAGACAGCTACTGATAGTAAAATAAACTGATGTTGAGTTTCTCTTCTTTCTCTGCCTCTAAATGTCAATATTTTGGATTCCTTTTTTTACTCAATTATTTCTTTCTCTACTCTGCCTGCTTCAGTTTCAGCCAAAATATATTTACTTCTATGTATATGACTCTCAATAGTTTCTGTCTTTTTATATTATACATTTGTACTGTTTCTCAGTATTTATGTTACATGTTTTTCTTTCTAAACAGATCTTGAGAAATAATTCGCATATAATAAATTTACCATTTTAAGTAAATCTGATTGATTTTTAGTAAATTGATTTTTAATCAATTTAAAAGTCATGCAACCATTACCACAATCCTATTTTAGAACATTTCTGGCATCCCCAAAAGGCTCCTCATGGGCATTATTAGTAACTCCCTGTTCTCATATCCAGCCCCAAGAAATCATTAAGTTATTATGTCTCTATAGATTTGTTGTTTAGGCTTTATTATTTCAAAGCATGTTGGATTTATAGAAAAATTGAGAAGATAGTATTGAAAATTCACATATATCCCAAACCAATTTCCTCAGTTGTTAGCATCTTAGGTTACTATGTTATATATGTCGCAATTAATGAATTGATATTGATACATTTTTATCAATTAAAATTGAAATCAGTATCAGTTTTCCAACTTTCCTTCTTCTTTAGTATTGTGTTAACTACTCTGTGTCTTTTTCCTCCTATATAAACTTAAGAGCCATTTTGTTTTCAAACCTACAAAATTGCTTGCTGGTATTGTGATTGGGATGCTATTGAAACTATGTATCTATTGATACTATATGGGATCCACTATTGATCCACTATATGGGAATGAATCTACAACTGAAGAATTATTGAGACTTCCAGTATGTGAACACAGAATATTTCTTTATTTACAGTTCATTTGATTTTTTCATCAGATAATTGTAGTTTTCCACTTAGGTTGCTTCCATACCTTGGCAATTGTAAGTAATGCTGCTATGAACACTGGGGACAATATATCTTTTTAAATTAGAGGGGTTTTTTTTGTTTGTTTGTTTTTTTTTTTTTTTTTTTTCAGATATAGGCACAGGAGTAGGATTGCTGGATCTAATGGTAGTTCTAGTTTTGTTTTTTTGAGAAACTTCCTTACTGTTTTCCATAGTGACTGCACCAATTTACATTCCCACCAGCAATGTACAAGGGTTCCCTTTTCTTCACATCCTTGTCAACATTTGTTATTTGTAGACTTTTTGATGATAGCCCATTCAGGTTGTCTGGTCTTTTTTAATCGGTTGGGGTGTTTTTTTGTTTGTTTTGGGTTTTTTTTATATTGAGTTGTATGTGCTGTTTATGTATTTTGGATATTAACTCCTTATTTGTCATATCATTTGCAAATATTTTCTCCCATTCAGTAGGTCATCTTTTTATTTTGTCAATGGTTTCTTTTGCTGTGCCAATGATTTTAAGTTTAATTAGGTCCCATTGGTTTATTTTTGCTTTTATTTCTTTTGCCTTAACATTTATGTTAAAGAGTGCTCTACCTATATTTTCTTCTAGGAGTTTTATGGCTTAAAGTCTTACATTTAGGCCTTTAATCAATTTTGAGTTTATTTTTGTATATGATATGAGGAAATGTTCTAATTTCATTGTTTTACAAGTAGCTGTTCAGTTTTCCCAGCATCACCTATTGAAGATATTGTCTTTTTCCATTGTATATTCTTACCACATTTGTGGTAAATTAATTGACCATAGGTGAGTGGACTTATGTCTGGTCTCTCCATTCTGTTCCATTTGTCTATGTGTCTGCTTTCAAGCCAGTGTCATTATGTTTTGGTTACTGTAGCTTTGTAATATAGTTTGAAATCAGGGAGTGTGATACCTCTAACTTTGCTCTTTTTTTCTCAAAATTGCTTTGAAAATTTGAGCTCTTGTGTGGTTCCATATAATTTTTAGGATAATTTTTTCTTGTTCTGTGAAAAATGCCCTGGGTATTTTAATAGGGATTGCATTAAATCTGTAGATTGCTTGGGTAGTATTGGCATTTTAACAATATTAATTCTTCTAGTCTAAGAACATGAGATCTCTTTCCATTTTTTTACATTATTTTCAAATTCCTTCATCAGTGTTTTATAGTTTTCAGAGTACAGGTTTTTCACCACTTTGGTTAAGTTTATTCCTAGTTATTTTATTCTTTTTGATGTAATTTTAAATGGGATACTTTTACTGTATTTTCTTTCTGATAGTTCATTATTAATTTATAGAAAAGCAACAGATTTCTGTATATTAATCAAGTACCCACAACTTACTGAATTCATTTATTATTTCCAGTAAATTTTTGGTAGAGGCTTTTGGATTTTACATATATAGTATCATGTCATCTGCAAACAGTGACAATTTTACTTCTTTCCTTCCAATTTGTATGCCTTTTGTTTCTTTTTCTTATCTTATTGTTGTGGCTAGGACTTCCAATATTTTGTTAAATAGAAGTGGTGATAGTAGGCATCCTTGTCTTGTTACTGACTTTAGAGAAAAGGCTTTCAGCTTCTCTCTCTTGAATATAATGTTAGCTATGTGTTTGTCATAAATGGCCTTTATTATGTTATGTTCCCTCTATATGAACTTTAATGAAGCTTTTATCATGAATGGATGCTGAATTTTGTCAAATGCTTTTTCTGCATCTATTGAGATGATTGTGTGATTTTTATCCTGCCTTCTGCTGATGTGGCATACCACAATGATTGATTTGCTAATAGTGAACCATCCTTGTATCCCTATAATAAATCCCACTTGATTATGGTGTATGATCCTTTTTAAATATAGTTGGATAGGGTATGCTAATATTTGGTTGATCATCAGAAATATTGGCCTGTATTTTTTTGTCTGGTTTTGGTATCAGGGTAATGGTGGTCTTGTATAATGAATTTGGGATTGTTCCATCCTCTTCAACTTTTTGGAATAGTTTGAGAAGGATAGGCATTACCTTTTAATTATATGTTGTTAGAATTTCCCTGTGAAGCCTTCTGGTTCTATAATTTATTTTCTGGGAGAATTTGTTTTTTAAATACAAATTCAATTTCACTACTAGTGATCACTGTATTCAGATTATCTATTTCTTCCTGACCCTTGACAGGTAGTGTGTTGCTAGATATTTGTCATTTCGTCTAGATTGTCCAGTTTCTTGGCATATAACTGTCCATAATATTCCCTTATGATTTTTTTGTATATCTGTGATATTGGTTCTCATTTCCCTTCTTTCATTTCTTATTTTGTTTATTTGGCTCCTTTCTCTTTTCTGCTTGATGAACCTGTCCAGAGGTTTATCTATTTTGTATATCTTAAAAAAAAAAACAGAAAAATAAAAAAAACAGCTCTTGGTTTCATTGACCTTTTCTATTTTTTTACCTCTATTTTATTTATTAACTCTTATAACTTTATTATTTCCTTCCTTCTGCTGACTTTGGGCTATTTTTTGGCTTCTTTTTCTAATTCCTTTAGATGGTAGGTTAGCTTATTTGAGATTTTTCTTGTTTCTTGATGTAGGCCAATATTGCTATAAACATTCCTCTTAGAACTGCTTTTGCTGCATCCCATAGATTTTGGAAAATTATGTTTCCATTTTCATTTGTCTCAAGGTGTTTTCTGGTTTCCTCTTTTGTTTCCTCATTGACCTATTGTTTTTTAGTAACGTGTTGTTTAGTTTCCCTGTATTTCAGCTTTTTCCATTTTTCTTCTTGATTTCTAGTTTCATACCATTGTGGTCAGAAAAAAATGCTTGCTATTATCTCTATCCTCTTAAATGTCTTGAGACTTGTTTTGTGGCCTAGCATATGATCTATCCTGGAGAATGTTCCATGTGTCCTTGAAACGAATGTGTATTGTGTTACTTTTTGATGGATGTCCTGTAGCTATGTATTAAGTTCAGCTGGTCTACTGTGTCATTTAAGACCATTGTTGCCTTATTGATTTTCTGTCTGGATGATCTGTCCATTGATATAAGTGGTATGTTAAAGTCTCTTATTATTTTATTGATATCAATTTCTCCCTTTATGTTTGTAATATTTGTTTTACATATTCAGGTGCTCCTGTATTGGGTACATATATGTTAACAACTGTAATATCCTCCTTTTTTTTTCTTTTTTTACCTTTTATTTTATTTATTTTTTATGAATTTTATTTTATTTTTTTTATACAGCAGGTTCTTATTAGTCATCCATTTTAACACATCAGTGTAAACATGTCAATCCCAATCTCCCAATTCATCACACCACAACCACCACCACCACCCACCACTGCTTTTCTCCCTTGGTGTCCATACATATGTTCTCTACATCAGTGTCCCTATTTCTGCCCTGCTAACTGGTTCATCTGTATCATTTTTCTAGGTTCCACATATATACGTTAATATGCGGTATTTGTTTTTCTCTTTCTGACTTACTTCACTCTGTATGACAGTCTCTAGATTCATCCACGTTTCTACAAATGACCCAATTTTGTTCCCTTTTATGGCTGAGTAATATTCCATTGTATATATGCACCACATCTTCTTTATCCATTTGTCTGTCAATGGACATTTAGGTCTGTTCATATTTTCTGTTTCTTCCTGGCTCAGTCTTAGAAGGTTATACCTTTCTAAGAATTGGTCCATTTCTTCCAGGTTGTCCATTTTATTGGCATTGAGTTGCTTGTAGTAGTCTCTTAGGATGCTTTGTATTTCGGCAGTGTCTGTTGTAACTTCTCCTTTTTCATTTCTAATTTTATTGATTTGAATCCTCTCCCTCTTTTTCTTGATGAGTCTGGCTAATGGTTTATCAATTTTATTTATCTTCTCAAAGAACCATCTTTTAGTTTTATTGATCTTTGCTATTGTTTTCTTTGTTTCTATTTCATTTATTTCTACTCTGATCTTTATGATTTCTTTCTTTCTGCTAACTTTGGGTTTTGCTTGTTCTTCTTTCTCTAGTTCCTCTAGGGGTAAGGTTAGACTGTTTATTTGAGATTTTTCTTGTTTCTTGAGGTAAGCTTGTATAGCTATAAACTTCCCTCTTAGAACTGCTTTTGCTGCATCCCATAGGTTTTGGATCATCCTGTTTTCATTACCATTTGTCTTTAGGTATTTTTTGATATACCCTTTGATTTCTTCAGCGATCTCTTGGTTATTTAGTAATGTTCTGTTTACCCTCCATGTGGTTCTGTTTTCTACTTTTTTTCCCTGTAACTGATTTCTAATCTCATAGCATTGTGGTCAGAAAAGATGCTTGATATGACTTCAATTTTCTTAAATTGACTGAGGCTTGATTTGTGACCCAAGATGTAATCTAACCTGGAGAATGTTCCATGTGCACTTGAGAAGAAAATATAATCTCCTGTTTTTGGATGGAATGCCTTATAAATATCAGTTAAATCTATCTGGTCTATTGTATCATTTTAAAGCTTGTGATTCCTTATTAATTTTCTGTTTGGATGATCTGTCCATTGGTGTACGTGAGGTGTTAAGGTCCCCCACTATTATTGTGTTACTGTTGATTTCCTTGTTAATAGCTGTTAGCAGTTGCCTTATATATTGATGTGCTCCTATGTTGGGTGCATATATATTTATAATTTTTATATCTTCTTCTTGGATTGCTCCCTTGATCATTATGTAGTGTCCGTCCTTGTCTCTTGTAACATTCTTTATTTTAAAGTCTATTTTATCTGATATGTGTATTGCTACTCCAGCTTTCTTTTAATTTCCATTTGCATGGAATATCTTTTTCCATCCCCTTATTTTCAGTCTGTATGTGTCCCTAAGCCTGAAGTGGGTCTCTTTTAGACAGCTTATATATGGGTCTTGTTTTTGTATCCATTCAGCAAGCCTTTGTCTATTGGTTGGAGCATTTAAGCCATTCACTTTTAAGGTAATTATCAATATGTATGTTCCTATTACCATCTTCTTAATTGTTTTGGGTTTGATTTTGTAGGTCCTTTTCTTCTTTTGTGCTTCCCACTTAGAGAAGTTCCTTTAGCATTTGTTGTAGAACTGGTTTGGTGGTGCTGAATTCTCTCAGCTTTTGCTTGTCTGTAAAGCTTTTGATTTCTCCATAGAATCTGAATGAGATCCTTGATGGGTAGAGTAATCTTGGTTGTAGGTTCTTCCCTTTCATCACTTTAAGTGTATCATGCCACTCCCTTCTGGCTTGCAGAGTTTCTGTTGAGAAATCAGCTGTTAACCTTATGGGAGTTCCCTTGTATGTTATTTGTCCTTTTTCCCTTGCTGCTTTCAATAATTTTTCTTTGTCTTTAATTTTTGCCAATTTAATTACTATGTGTCTCAGCATGTTTCTCCTTGGGTTTATCCTGTATGAGACTCTCTGCACTTCCTGCACTTGGGTGGTTATTTCCTTTCCCATGTTACGGAATTTTTCGACTCTAATCTCTTCAGATATTTTCTCGGGTCCTTTCTATCTCTCTTCTCCTTCTGGGACCCCTATAATGCAAATGTTGTTGCATTTAATGTTGTCCCAGAGGTCTCTTAGGCTGTCTTCATTTCTTTTCATTATTTTTTCTTTATTCTGTTCTGAAGCAGTGAATTCCACCATTCTGTCTTTCAGGTCACTTATCCATTCTTCTGCTTCAGTTTTTCTGCTATTGATTCCTTCTAGTTTATTTTTCATTTCAGTTATTGTATTGTTCATCTCTGTTTGTTTATTCTTTAATTCTTGTAGGTCTTAAACATTTCTTGCATCTTCTTGATCTTTGCCTCTATTCTTTTTCTGAGGTCCTGGATCATCTTCACTATCATTATTCTGAATTATTTTTCTGGAAGGTTGCCTATCTCCACTTCATTTAGTTGTTTTTCTGGGGTTTTATCTTGTTCCTTCATCTGGTGCATAACCCTCTGCCTTTTCATCTTGTCTATCTTTCTGTGAATGTGGTTTTTGTTCCACAGGCTGCAAGATTGTAGTTCTTCTTACTTCTCAAATATCCTCTTTTTATATTCATCCCTTTATCATTATATAATGCCCTACTTTGACTTTTGTTATAGATTTTGTTTTAAAGTCTATTTTTTTCTAATATGGGTGTTGGTACCACAATTTTCTTGTTGGTTCTGTTTGCATAAAATATCTTTTTCTCTCCCCTCACTTACAGTATGTATGTGTCTTTAGCTCTTGATGTGAGTCTCTTGTAGGCAACATGTAGAATGGATCTTGCTTTTTTATCCAATCAGCCACTCTATATATTTTAACTGGAAAATTTCGCCCATTGATACTTAAAGTAACTATTGATAAGTATGTACTTATTGCCATTTGTTTTACTTGCTTACCAGTTGTTTTTGTAGTTCTTCTCTGTTCATTTCTTCTTTTTGTTTCTTCTTTTGTGATTTGATAATTTTCTTTAGTGGTATGCTTTTGTTACTTTCTCTCTAGTTTTTGTGTATCTATTGTAGGTTTTTGATTTGTGGTTACCATAGGGTTCATATATGTTGACCTATACCTCTATCTACTTGTTTTAAACAGGTAGTCCTTCTAAGTTCAATCACATTATAAAAGATTTACATTTTTTACTCACCTCTCCCACATTTTGTGTTTCTAGTGTCCTATTTTACATCTTCATTTCATCTCTTTACTGATCACTATAGTCATAGATGATTTTTCAATGTTTTGTCTTTTAACCTGTGTACTAGTAATTAGTTTATCCTCAGCCTTTACTATATATTTACCTCTACTAGTGGGATTTTTTTCTTTCCTAAAGATTCTTCTTATTAAAACCTTTTCTTTTCCACTTGGAGAAGACCCTTTAACATTTCTTTTAGGGTAGGTTTTGTATTCTTTTAGTTTCTGCTTGTCTGAGAAATTCTTTATCTCTCCTTCTATTCTAAATGATAATCTTGCTGGGTAGAGTGTCCCAGGTTGAAAGTTTTTCCCTCTAAGCACTTTGAAAATATTATGCCACTCTCTTCTGGCCTGCAAAGTTTCTGCAGAGAAATCAGATAGCCTTATGGAGACTCCCTTAATAAGACTTCATTTTTCTTTTGTTTCCATTAGAATTTTCTCTTTATCTTTAACTTTTGCCATTTTATTTATGATATGCCTAAGTGTGGGTATGTTTGGGTTCATCTTGCTTGGGGCTCTGTGCTTCCTGTATTTGGATAACTGTTTCATTCTTCATGTGTGGGAAGTTTTCACTTAATTTCCTCAAATATATTTTGACCCCCTTCTTTCTTTTTTCTCCTTCTGCGGCCCCTATAATGGGAATGTTGTTACATTGATGCTATCCCAGAGATCTCTTAAACTGTTCTCATTTATTATTATTTTAGCTTTTCTGATTTCCATTTCTCTATCTTGCAGATCACTTATGCATTCTTCTGTATCTCCAAGTCTGCTATTAATTCCTTCTAGTGTGTTTTCTATTTCAGTTATTGTGTTTTTATTTCTGACTTATTTTTTATATTTTTTAGTTCCTCATTAAAATTCTCACTTTCTTCATTTATTCTTTTCATTAATTCAGTTAGCATTCTTTTTACTGATGATTTGAATTCTTTATCTGGTAAGTTGTTTTTTTTTTGTTTTTTGTTTTTTTAATTTGTTCCATTATTTGTTTCTTCAGGGGTTTCCTCTTGCTCTTTCAATTGAGACAAACTCTGTCTTCTTATTTTGCTTAACTTTCTCTGTCTTTATGTATTAGGTGAAACTATTATCTACTGCAGTTCTAAAAGGGTGTCTTTATGTCTGAACATCGTTATGTAGTCTAAGTGTACTTACTCACTTTGGTAAGAGAGCTGGATTTGATGTGAATATGAGTCACATCTTTCCTCAGAGTGTGTTGGCAGCTATCACCTTGGTAAGAGCTGGAGCTTCACCTGTGTTCAGTGGCCATCACTACCATATTAGAGGCAGGGTTTGGTCTCTAGTTGCTGTAGCTGGGGCCCTGAAGGTCAGTTCTAAGCTGGCTCTCTTCCCTTTAAGTATGTGTTCTGTGCACTCTTGCCCCAGAGGTGAGCAGTGCTTAACCAAGAATTGCCTATGTGGGCTCTTGGCATGTGAGAGGCACAGGCTTTGGGGACCTCTGTTGGGGTCACTTTTTATGTGCTGCCTGTGCAAGCACCAGTAATGGCTGCCTTGGTTCCATTTGGAGGCCACTTTAGATCTGAGCCTCCTTTGCCCATCAGAGTTGATCTCTCCCCTCAGCCTCTGTCACATTTGCCTGCCCTGATGTGGAGCTCTGTCACAGGGCAGGAATTACCCATGTAGGCTGTTGGTGTGTGTGGGGGTGTAGGCTGTAGTGGTCCAGCTGTAGAGAGAAGTCAGGGCTTCTTTTGATGCACTTCCTGTGTAAGTACCAGTAATGGCTTCCCCTGCCCTGCTCAGATGTCACTTCAGGTTTAAGCCACCTCTGTGTATCACAGCTGAGCTCTTTTCTCAGTCTTGGCAGCCCTTGTCCAGTGTGGAGCATGAAGCAAGTAGGATTGGAATGTTTGCTTGGCTCAGGCTGGGGCATATGCCAGGGTGTTTGTGGGAAACCAGTCAGCCACTCGTGCAATGTCAATCTGCCCTCTCCACCCTGATTCAGGAGCAAGCAAGCACATATATGCTCCTCATAAGGGGAGTCTCATGTTAGTCCTACCAGCTCTCCAACCAGCCAAGGGGACGCACATTCCCTGTGTCAGACACCAGGACTGGGGTGCCCAAAGTGTGGCTCAGACCACTCACTCTGCAGGGAGGGTCTCCACCTGTGTAATCTTCCTTTTCCTCTGAGTCCCCTCCCAGAGGCATGGGTCTCAACCTGCCAGTTTTCTTCCCTTCTTACCAAATTCTGTGTGGATATTTCTTACAACCTTGTTGTATAGGAGTCTTTCTTCTAATTTCCAGTTAGCTTTTGGTGAGAACATTTCCACATGTACATATATTTTTGATGTGTTTATTATTAGGGGGTTGTGTTCCACATCTCCCTACTCTGCCATTTTGATCCCCTCTAACCTTGCATCTTGAGACCTTACTCTTTTATTAGCTACAGAAATTTTATAATTTTTTGGCATTCTTTGGTATCTTCTAAATAGTCAATTTTGTCACTTTTGAATAGAGATAGTTTTATTTCTTCTTTCTTATTTACATAGCTTATGTTTTCCCTTTTTTATCTTTTTAAACTAGCTCAGTCTTGCAGTACCTTTGTTTAATAGGATTGTTTGGGAGGACATCTTATCCCATTCCCAGTCTTAGAAGGAAAGTGTACAGCTTTTCAAGATTAACTATGATGTTAGCTATACAATTTTTATAGGTGTTTGTCATTTTCATGAAGGTCCCTCTCTTTCTAGTGTGCTAAGACATTTTTTCAGGAATACGTTTTGGAGTTTCAGTTTTTGTTTTGCATAATAAATATAATCATATGATTTTTATTTTTTAGCCTGTTAATATAGTGGTTTGTATTGATTGATTTTCAAATATTGTAATAGTCTTCAAAACCTGGTTATGGTATATAATTCTTTTAATCTGTTGTTGTATTTGGTTAACTACATTTTACTAAGGACTTGCATCTATATTCATGAGAGTTATTAGTCTACTGTTTTTCCTCCTTTTAAATATTTTATCTAGTTTTGGTATTCAGGTAATACCAGTTTTATAGAATGAGTTTAAAAGTATTCTCCCTACTTCTATTTTCTGGAATAGATTGTAGAGAGTTGGTATTTTTTTCCATTAAGTATTTGTTAGAATTCAGCAGTGAAATGCTTTAGTTTGGTGCTTCCTTATTTGAAAGGTTATTGATTATTGATTTAATTTGTTCAATAGATATGAACCTATTCTGATTATCTCTTTCTTCTCATGCAAATTTTGATAGCTTATGTATTTCAGGGAACTGGACCATTTCATCTTAGTTATCAAATATGTGGGCTAGAATTATTTATAACATGCCTTTATTATAATTTTAATGATTATGGCACAATAGTGATGATCCCTCTTTCCTTTCTAATACTGGTAGTTTGTATCTTCTCTCTTTCTTTCTAGGTGGCCTGGCTAGAGCTTAACAGTTTTATTGATATTTCCAAAGAGTTTTAGATTTTAGTTTCCTTAACTTTATCAATGTATTTGTGTCTTCAATTACAGTAATTCTTGGATTTAAATTTTTTTCCTGTCCTTGATTCGGGTTTAAATTTTTCTTCTGTTCCTAATTCCTAAAGTTGAAACTTAGACTGTTGAGTTTAGATCATCCTTTATTTTTAAAATATGCATTTAATGCTGTAAATTTCCCTTTAAGCACTGCTTTTACCACATTCCACAGTTTTGATAAGTTCTATTTTCATTTTTGCTTAGTTCTACTTGAGAAACTTCTTTGACTCATGCATCATTTAGACATGTATTGCTTAGTTTCCAAATATCTGGGGATTTTCCAACTATCTTTCTGTTGTTGAGTTCTAGTTTAATTGTATTGTGGTCTTAGAACAAACTTTGTGTGATTTCCATTCTAACAAGTTTGTTGTGGTGTGTTTTATGAGTCAGAATGTGTTCTATCTTGGTGATTGTTCCATGTGAGCATGAGAAGAATAGGTATCCTGTTCTTGTTGGATGGAGAATGTTTAAAATATTAATTAGATCAAGTTGACTGTTAATGCCATTTTTGTCAATCATATTCAAGCATGTTAATTTATTGCCAATAAGTGAGAAATGATAACATTGAACAAAAGACCAACTTGGATGATGAAAAGGTTGGAAAAGAGGGTAAAAGATCTTTAATGACTATGTAGTGTGTTTGATTTCTTTCCCCCTCTGTATTAAAATAAAGATTACTTTTTAAAATAATTTAGGATTAAAAAGTTTAAAATTTCTCAAATACACATTAATATAACTACATAAAATGAGATTTGTGCATAATTTAATAAAATGCTAGTGAATTCTAAGAAAAAATCATATTTATGTTTTCATTTAGAAAACAATTTAATATAAGAACAATTGTAAAATCTCAAAAAAAAAATCTTAATCAGTATTAGAAACATCTGAGCCAAGAATGATTTTTCTTTGCAACTACAAAAATATATATTTTTTTATTTATCACAATAATTTTTGGATTTCTCACAACTCGTACGTGTTCCCATTTTCTATTACAATTAGAAATGTACATTCACATAAGTGTGTGTGTGTGTGTGTGTGCATGTATGTACACCTGTGGGTGGGTGTGTATGAGTATGCATGTGTGATTGCTATTAGAAACAAATACAGCTATTTATAGATGACAAAGCATTTCTGGACACACTTTCTAAGGGTTAATAGTGAAAAAGCTAGGCTAGTCATATCTTGTGCTAGCAAGATGATTTACATTAGTTCCCTGTGGTTGCTGTAACAAATTACCACTGAATTGTTGTCTTTAAACAACATATATTTATTCTCTCATAGTTCTAGAGGCCAGAAGTATGAAATAAAAGTGTTGTCTTTGATGCACTCCCTCCAGTGGCTCTAAGGAAGAATCAATTTCCTGGCTTCTGGTGGTTGTTGGCATTCCTTAGCATTTCTTGCTATTCATTAAGCTTTTATTAACATCACTAAATCTTTTCACTTGTTTTTCTCTGTGGCCTCCTCCTCTGTGGGTGTGTATCTTCTCCTCTTTTTTTTTTTTAATCATATCTTACACTGCTTCACTCTTATAAAGATGTGCCCTTGGATTTATGGCCCACTGGATAATCCATAGCTAGCATCTCCTCTCAAAATCCCTCACTTAATCACACATATATTTTTCATATGAAATAATAGTCTTTTTTTTTTCTTTTTTACTGTACAAGATAAGATTCACAGTTTCCAGGGATTAGAATGTAGACATGTCTTTTTAATGTCATCATTATGGTTACCACAATCTGACCTTTAGCTCCAAGCTTTCCTGTCTGTATCACATACAAAAGTTACGCATTCAACCCCAGTTTGCCTACAAGTCTCATCCTATTACAGCTTCAACTCTAAGAAAAAAATCTTATATAAGTATTATCAGCTCAAAAGCCTCAAATATCACTACTTAAGTGATATGAATCAAATATGGATTAGACTTTGAGTATTAACAAAGATTATCTCCTAGACCAAACTCTAGCTAGCCTCCTCTGAAATTTCCTCTCAACTACACTTCAACCTTGGCCAGTAAAGACTTGAACAAACACTAACATAGTGTCTAAAAGCTACAAGCCACATCCCTAAGATGTCCTCAGCTCCTTTTAAGTGTCTGATTGAGAAAACTCCAAGGATGCCAAAAAAAATGTAATGTTTTTTTCTGGCCAACATCATGCCTAATTTCTTCAGTAAATGGTTTCCAGTAACATCCTTGTCTGCTTTCTAGAGCACACATTCATAAAAGTGAATCTCCTAATAGCATGTTTTGTTATCTGGATAGGTTGAGACTTTCTAAATCATAAAGTCTGAACACAGAATTATATATAGAGCTACCTCAAATTCCTTGGTATTCCTGGCTAAAATAATCCACCTATATGATAAATAACAAATGCTGAGAAATTATTTTTAGTTGAATAGTTCAAGTGATTTTTGAATTTTGCATCAGATCATTTCAATTGTGTAGTCAGAATGCAGGTTTTAAGTGTGGGATCATGTTATTCCTGTAAGTAAATTTCATTGCCTAACCTTCCCAGGTGACAAGATCATTATAGTAATCAATGATATCACATGCAGACTTCTAAAAGCAATTTGCTAGTTTTCAAATGAAAGGGAGGGAATTAAAGAGACACATAATTTAAAAGAAAATGTGCATACCTTTTAATTAATTGTTTGAATAACAATGCAATACAAATCTGGAAGTAATGATAGGCACTGGGAAGAAAGGAGAATTGAGTTAGCACTCAAAGTTTGGAACTGTTATTAGGAGGGTATTTAACTAAAAAAAATGGGAGTATATTTTAAGATTCCAAAGGAAGTTTCTACAGTCCTTTTGAAGATGTAAATCTACCTTGATACATAAAGATTCCACTGTTGGAACTGGATGCTTAGTCTTAAACAATATAAAACCCTTCTGGAGGATTCCTTCATATTGCATAGGGTATTCATCATATTGAATATCCGTCCAGAAGAGATTTAAAACATCCCAGCTAATCTTCCAAAGCAAATGTAAAGTATTTTCTTCTGAGAATTACCCTAAAGGCTCATGACTGGACTAGAGAAAGTACATTCTTGTCACCAAAACTGAAGACTTCGTTCCTTAGAACAGATCTTTTACTTCACTTATAAAGGGTAAATAACTTCTACTCTTAAGCCCTGGTTTTACACAAGTCAACTCATTGGATTTCCAGAAACTTTATCTTAATCTACTTTTTAGAAATATGAAACTATGTTACAAAGGTGGTAAAACAGAAGTTTCAACTTGGGTCTGCAATGCAGCACAATTCACATTTTTTTTCATTTTCCCAGTGTGTTCCTTGTTCCTTGATTGAATATCTCTTAGCTGCTCAGTATAGAAAAGCTACTATTTGCAAAGTTTATTCTTGAAAAACCTGCTCTTCTATATGCTTCTCATCGAACAATCACCTTCATTAAAGTGTTGTTTTCTGGTTTATAATATGCTCACACTCTAAACCCAAGCCCTACTTAAACCAACTTGTGTGTAGGAAATCTACCTTTTACCTAGTCCAAACCTGTCTCTTAAATAAAATAGTCTCATAGTTTCTCATTAACAGGACATATGCCTTTATCATACTAGTAGTATGGGAGCAATCAAAGCTAAGACACATACAAAAGGCATTAATTCATGTAGTAGAATTGTTATAGCTAAAGAAAAATCACCATCTACTGACTTTTGGTGAACAATACCACTAGGCTTATATTCAATAAATTTAAAAATAATTTACCATTTAATATAGTCTTAAAGTTTGAGTTCATTGCCAATTTCTGAAAGTACTGGCATACTTTGACTATTTTTTCTGGACCAATATGAAATTTATGCATTCTTATGAAAATTACATTATATTGTATCAGTGAATTTAATGAAGTCCGGGATACCTTAATAAAACCAAAGAACAATAAAGAATTGTGTTCAGTCTTAAGTTGCACTCCCCATGTATTCTAATTTCTTTTTACACAGAAAGCAAACATTTCTGACTATATGTATTCAGAGACTTTTCAATGAAGTGAATTTGTACAAGCCATGATCATGGTAAATTTAATATACCATATACCTTGAGGTATATTGACATTAGTGTTTTATTAGCATACAACCTAACAATTCCAATCCTATATCTACTTAAAATACTAAACCTCCCCTTGACTGATGATAGAGGGTAATTACTAACACATAGATTATGCTTTCTAGGGCTTCTCATTATATTTAAATTTATTATTTTAATTACACACACACAAGCTCACCCCTCAATAGGTATTTAGGTTTTGTTGTTATTTTGCCTTCATGGACTCCCCTAAGAATCTGCATATCTCTCACTCCTGAGAGACAGACACAATTATTTATACTTTTTTGTTACTTTTTACATAAATTCAGAAAAACCTGGGACCTGTTCATGTACATCAATTTTAGAAACCACAATTATTGAATGATTATAAGATGTTAAAATATATGTTACTGATCAAATAAATTTCAAGCAGATGTGTCCTTGCAGAATATGAAACTCTGTCTCTTAAACGTAAATGGTGTATTTTTAAGTACTGTAACCTTGTTTATAAGAATAACACCTATGCAAAAGAAAGGGCTTTCACTCAGAGTTATGATAATTTTATACAATTATATGCAAAGCTCAGATGTTCAGATATTAATTCCCCTTAGTAGAAAAAAAATTTCCATTAATAAAAGCCACTAATACAGTACTACAGATTATGGGAGATCAAAGAAGAAAAATAGATTAAGGAAATCAAATGGCATTTGACTGTGAACAATTAGAAATCCCAAGTGTTTCCACTGAAATACATGTATTTGATCTGTAATAACAGCTGGTGAATTACTCATTTCCAATTTTAATTCCACAGAGGTTGTTCTACTTTTTAGCCTTTCATTTAATGGCATGTGTCTGTACTAATCTATATAATATTTCTTATCAAGTAAGTTCCCTGAATGTAATTTTTGGTAAAATAACCAAAAAGAAATTTGTTTAAGTAAAATACAATTAGTACTAAAAATAATGGGAATGTGATCATCATAAATACAGTGACCTAATTTTAATACCAGCTATTTTTTCATGTAATTTAGAAGTCATTTTTAAAACCCATAAAGGAAGAGTTTAAATATTATAAAAATAATAATTTTGCCAGTGTCTAGTCTAATATTATGCCATTGGAAAATGACATGAAATGTAAACAATTCACCCAAAACATGTTTAATGTCTTTTCTCTTTATCATTATCACTTTAACTTTTAAAGATATATTCATATTTTAAATCCACTTTATTTATTGTTCTAATAAAGTCCATGTAGCTTTACCTGTTGTTTCAAGCAGAACTTTTGAAAAACATATGTTTAGCATAAGTTATTCTTTAGGCATAGCTTCTTTTAATTCTTTGAGCATATTTATAATAGACATTTGTGAGCTTTTGTGTGATAAACATCTAGGTCCCTGCAGTGTCCCTTTGCATTCACTGAGTGAGAGTTGCATGTTCTCTCTTATTCTGGATCTCTGGACTCTGTTTTCACCTTTGTGCATACACACTGAGGTTTCTGTTTGATGTCTGTATTCTTCTTTTTAATTTTAGTTTAATTTCCAAGAGGCCATTTCTGTATCTGTGCAGTTAAATATTCATCAATGATTTGAGCAGAGTTAGTACTCCAACACTGCAAGCCTGTAAGGCTACCAGTCTCTGCTGATTGACCTGGGGTTAGGCTGGAAAGCACATTCAAAGGCCAGCCACTTGACAAGTCTTCCATGGCTTTTACTTTCCATCAGGGCCTCTCGGGTCTTGCCTGAGCTTGCATGTAGTTTCCTAGTAACTAGGTATGTGTGGAATACATAGATAACCATCTTATGGCTCTTTTATTTCAGGATGTCCTGGTTAAATTGCTGGCTTGTCTGCACTCAACCCAACCAGGACCATGACCTCAGACTATAAAGGCACATGTTGTGCCCATTTGTTTCCTACCAAGTTTACTACTATTAAAGAGCAAAGCTCTGAGGTTTTGCCCTGGTCCCAGATTCACTCTGCCCCCTCTGGTGGCAAAGCTGATTATTTTAGGGGTCTGCCACTTTCTTAAAATTGCAACTTATATCAACTGTGGAGGAATAGGAGCAGCTTTAGGTAAGAAAGCCATAGACTAGTGCTGTTATTTTATGAAGGTCTATTAGTTTTCCAGGAATAAGTGCTTCTCAATTTGCTGTCTGCCACTGATCTATTTCTAGAGCCTGGAAATGATAGTTTTGGTAAATTTGGTCCAGTCTTTTGCAAAGAGGATTTCACCAGTATCTTCATATCACCATAGTTGGAAGTTCCTTGAATGTGACTATTGAATTTGCAATAGACATACTTTCCCTACTCCTCAGTGCCCTTCATCACACATTATGAACCCTGAGGATTGTGAAGGCAATGGAACATGATGCAGAGCTTGATAGCAAATTAGGTGATTGACCTGTGTGACTCCTTGACCTGAGCTGATGATTCCTGAGACTTCTGGACTGAATCTTATCTGTAAGTACACAGGTGTAAATTGAAATTATCTTTAATACTAACTACAGAAAGAAGAAAGGAAAGAAAGAAAAAGTAAAGACTTTCCCAAGCGTTCTATACTTCTTCAAATGTTGTGTTTATTAGTTGGTTTCTGGTTTTATAAAAGAACAATTTTTTATTGTGTTTAAATAAGAACTTTTTGAAGTTAAGCTTTATAAATTATCACTTTGCTAGAGAAAAATAAGAACCTAGGTTCTGAATACGCTTTGCCTAGTGAGGGATTCTACACAGAGTTTACATGAGTGTGTATAAGGAAAGATAGGAAAATCATTTTCTAGCTCAAAGTGGCATAATCAATCTCCCATAACAAACCAATTTTAAGGACCTACACTTACAATAATTATAAGAGCCTAGTAACAATTACATTTATAATTTTTATTCTTATTTAATACTAACACATATATAGAGAGCATTTTGTTTATTATTTTGATAACCCACCTTGTTTTAAAATTTTAGTGCCTCTGAGGTCACCAAAATAAACATTTTTCTCTAATTTTATTCTATTTTATCTGATTAAGACAGCCAATTTTAACACCATGATTATATTTCATGAAGCTTGTGGTTATCGAAAATATTGCAACCACTATTTTTTGCATAACTGAGTTCAGTCCAAATATTCAAGACTGAATTTTCTGATTCACACATCTTCATTTGTTGCCTTATGAACTGCCATTTAAGACTTTTTGCATTTCTACAGCTGTATGGTA
The DNA here is from genome assembly GCF_059928025.1 of Delphinapterus leucas. Lineage (NCBI taxonomy): Eukaryota > Metazoa > Chordata > Mammalia > Artiodactyla > Monodontidae > Delphinapterus > Delphinapterus leucas. Next base: position 42,888,358 of record NC_143146.1, on the reverse strand, counting down.
CAAACTAATTCACTATATAACTTTGCATTATCACATATAAATGATCAATTATTTTAAATAGAATATGGCCTTGATAATATTTAGTTTGCAGTTTTATAATGTATTACTTGTCAAAGAATCCAATTTCTAATTTTTGGTCTAGTGTAATCTTGTATTCTATTTTTAAGTATGTGACCAATTTATAAATAATTTTTATTTATATGGAATGATTACTCTTTACTAATGAGAATATGATGCTCCTTTGTTTAAATACTCAATTTGACAAATGTGTGATTTTGTGAAAACATAACACTAATAGTGACAATCTCTGTAATTATTTTATCCAAAGAATGGTGATCATCTATTTGTTCATATAGAATACTTAGGACCACACTCAACACATTCAAGTGGGTTTTACCTATAAGTTTCTATTTGCCTATGTTTTTTTCAGATAAATAGATTAACCACATGGGGACACTATTTTGAAACTATGAGAATTAAGAGCACAGATCCAGAATATAGAAATGTTTTCATCTTTTCTATACTGTGAGTTATTAGTATAATGCCATTTATAGTAAAATCACATCATTCATATTCACTTAGACTTGTTCTGTAGGAGCCAATCGTCTGCACTCTGGAATGACAACACCTTGCTATGGTAAAATAAAAATATAATTATCATACCATACTAGAGAACCCCAGAGAACCACAGTAGAAATTAGTGACCTATAGTCAGAAATTTTTATGTGAAATAATTACTTTTGTTGCTGTGTCTAAGTTTGCTAGATCTCTTTATTGACAGAGAAAGGTTACTTTTTTTACATTTTTATTGCCTTAAGAGAAGACATTTATTTTTATGTGTAAGTGATTAAGTTCTTTTCTGGTGAAGGAGAGGTAACTGTAGACAAAGAAATGAGATGGGACCTAGGGAATGTTGAGGGGTAATTATCAAATTACTTACTCAACTACTGAATACTTTAGCATTTTATGCCTTCAATTTGCTTATCCAAAGATTTTCTTAAACAAATTATTATTGAAAACAAAGTACTTTTTCATTTTGAATATTCCAGAAGGATTTTGAATGTGACACATTTTTGTGCATTCAGTGTGATAAAAGAAAAACCTCTTTAACTTTCTTCTTTTGGTAGCTTGGCTAACTGGGCTGGATGAATACAGTCTGGAGAGAGAGAAACAAAGCCTCTGGCTGATGTCATTGTCTCTGGGAACCAATTACATACTTTGAAAAAAATGAAAACAAACAAAAAACTCTCCTAAAATAAAATTATTTAGTAATATTAGGAAAGAGACAGGAGATGGAATATTAATATTAGGCATATGGAAAGAATAGTAATAAAAAATGTGATCCTTACATCAAAGTAAAATGCAAATCAAGAAATAATATACGTGACAAAAAATAACTGTTTTTAAAAGGAAAGGGCCAAAATTCATACCATGGACACAGCTTTAGTGAATAGTATTCAGGCTTCATAATACTAGTTTCAGCACATTTTACCCTAACTACAGCAAGGTCTGATTGTGTCATAAGGATTTCCCTAAGTTGTCCCTTCAGGGCTCCTAAGGAGAGGCAGTACTGATCTGCAGTCACTATTACCACCTCTATGTCCACTTCCCTTTATGCCATCTGGGTTCTTTTGTTGCTTTTTAAAAAGAAATTCCATCTATTTTCACATGTACTAGAGCAGAAAGATCAAACACACTCTGACATAACCAGAGACAGTGACAATCTGCTCCTTGTTGTCCCCAGGCTCTGTCGTGTATTTAGTCAAATTCAGTGGTTGGCTTTCAAGTGTTGTGCAGCAATATATCATTTTATTGGCAAGCTAAGTACAGCCCCAGCTCCAAGACTGAATAAGAAAGAAGAAAAAAATTATGAGATGAGATGAGAAAGATGGCCAGTTTTATAAACCAGTCTCTATTTGTCCTATGGGGGTTTAAAGACCACAGATAGTCCATTGTTTCTTTTTCGAATGAAAATTATTATGCTATTGTTCACAGAGTATCCACACTTATTCTTAATTGTTCTCAAGTCCAGGTCTTACCTTACTAGATTGAGACAGTATGACAGTAAATTTAAATATCCCTTTGTAAAAGTGTGATATATAATGGAGGCTAGTCCACATAAATGACAAGTTTTCTTAGTTGAATTCAGAAATAAAAATGGAAAATATGTAATAAGTTTAATAAAATTACCAATCACCTTTGTCTATAACTTTATTGTACATTATTTACCATGATAAATTTTCATATTTAGCATGGCTAAAACTATTAAGGAAACCACTTCCTTTAATCTCCAAGCCTGGATTTCCCTGGTGGTGCAGTCAGTGGTTAAGAATCCATCTGCCAATGCAAGGGAATCGGGTTTGAGCCCTGGTCCAGGAAAATCCCATATGTTGTGGAGCAACTAAGCCCATGGGCCACAACTACTGAGACCGCATGCCACAACTACTGAAGCCCATGTACATAGAGCCCCTGCTCCACAACTAGAGAAGCCACCACAATGAGAAGCCTGTGCACCACAACAGAGTAACCCCCATTCACCGCAACTAGATAAAGTCTGCACGCAGCAACAAAGACCCAACACAGCCAAAAGTAAATAAATAAATTAATAAAAAATAAATCTTCAAGCCTTTAATACACTCCCAGCCTCCATGCACATCTGCCTTGCCTACATAAAGCTCCCACTTCCACCATTACCTTGATCATAGTAGGGAACTCTTGCACCCTTCCTAGATTTCTGTGTTGCTTAATGTTTGTTACAGAGAAGGGATTGAGAATTTCCACAAGTTCATGTCTGACATGCCTAATTAAACTGAATAGATTTGGCTCAACACCATCTAGAAAGCAATGGAGGCAGAACCCCCATGTACACCTAACAGCCATCTCAATTATGCATTCTGACTAGGCAACACAACCACAGAATATTTTCTCAAGTGACATATTCCAGTTCCTGATTTAACTAAGTCCATGAGATTACCACCACAGCATCACTGTACCTTCCAAGCTTACTCTGTAAAATCTTCTCTATTTCTCATGGAGATCAATGTACATTGCCAGCGCATATCTAATAATGTCTTATGCCCTCTGGCCTATATCTTTGGAAAGGGCCTTAGATGCCACACACACTGAAGGTTGGCTGAGCCCACCTCAGTCAATCATTTTTATACAGAATATAAAATATTTTTAACTGAGGTGACAATTCAGACTTCTTTTCAAGTATTTTTCATTCTAAATTTGGATCCTTATAATTGGATTTGAATATATCCAAATTTGCCCTGACTTTTTAAAGGTATGTTTGTCACAGCAGGTTGTCTCACCTTTAACAGTTAGGTCATGTGCTATCATTTCTTCCTTTTCCATTCTGTTCTTTGAAACCCATATAACCATCTCCAATTGTAATTTTTGCTAATTTTTTTTTTGTGTGTGTGTGTGCTTGGAAACCTCTATCTATAAGCTATTCTAATTTTCTAGTTTTACATTTATTTCCTCCAAATTCTATTGGCAAGCTATGACTATTTTAATTTTTCTAAGGATTTTGCAACTTCTTGCCAAGGATGGAGATGAAGACCTTTTAGCAGAACTTCCTCTTCTTTCTCTTTTTTTTTACATCTTTTTTCATTTTCATGTTAAAAATGTATATGCTTTATAAATTGTGATTTGTGGGTCAATCTTATGGCTAAATTAATCTGTAATATTACAAAGGATTAAATTGTTAATTCACTTGAAGCAGACATCTATCTATGAAATGAAAGACACAGGAAGAATCTGGAAAAGAATGTAATATTCCTTTCTGCAGGAAATCTGACCTATTTAGATTTAGTTCCCTATTAGTTCCCTAAATTCCCGTTTTCTACACTGTGACACAAATTGGTTTAGGACCAACAGATTAGTGCTAACAAAAGGAGCATAATACATCATCTCAGAGGAAATTCTATAACATGAAGGCCTTCTTTTTTTCACTTGATTTGTCATACAGAGGAAAAGGATCTATGTAACTAACTTCTACTCTCCAGCCAGCTATTTTTCAAAATCCAAAATTCCAGGATTACTTACAGCAACCATTCTAAACCAAATAAGTAAATACTGTTAAAATATCCTTAGATAAAATGGTTCTGGACTGTCTACCAGATAGTAAATAGCATTACAATGTTTATAAGGACATCTAGTCACAGTCCATTGTCCATTATGTTAGTCATATTAGCTATCCAAAAAATTAATTAATATGGAAAAAAATGTAATGTCCTCTGCATGACAAAGAGGTGAGAAATGTGCTCTTCATATATTGTACTTGGATTTGAATGTATTCAAATTTGATCTGATGCTTTAAAGGTATTTTTGTCGGTCACAACACTTTTTTATTTTTACTTTTTTGCTGTGGGGAGAGAGGTTAGAATGGGCTTATTTCTTACACAGTCAAGGAAAATGATTTTAAAAATGACTGTTTCCATGTTAATTTATGTTGAGAAGTCAGATCCTAGTAAAAATACAGTTCATACTAAACAATGAGCAAATGTTAGAATGAATATTTCACACAGAATCCATGCCAAAAAGTTAGTGTTTACTCATAACTATAGCAATGAATTATAAAAAAAGTATTGAAGATTTTAAAAAAGCAATTACTGTTTTTGTTTGTTAGGGCACCCATAACAAAATACCACAGACTAGGTGGCTTAAACAGCAAAAATTTATTTTCTCACAGTTTTGGAGGCTGGAAGTCTAAGTTCAAGGTATTGGCAGTTTTGATTGCTTCTGACTCCTCTCTCCTATGCTTGCAGATGGCTGCCTTCTTGCTCTGTCCTCGTGTGGTCTTTCTTCTGTGAGCATGTATCCCTGAGATATCTCTTCTTATAAGGACACCAGTCAGATTATATCAATCCCCACCCTAAGTTTCCATTTTAACTTAATTACCACTTGAAAGGATCTATCTCCAAATATAGATACATTCTGAGGTACTAGGGTTTAGAGCTACAATATATGAATTTGGGGGGGGGTGCTCATTTCAGCCCATTACCATTACTTTACCTTATCCAGGTGTACTGAACCATTCTCTATACATGATGGTAGCAGATATATACTTGCATTTGTATCAATCAAATTCTATGTAATCAATATTAGTCTTGGAGAAATTAGCCAATAGTGTACTTTATGTGAATCATGAAAAAACTTTTAATGAACCTCTCTAAAGCTCAAATCACCAAAATGTTAATTCTCTTTCATACCTAATAAATTAATTTTGTTTTGCAATTCTTTGTGCTCTTCAAACGCTATTTCAGTAAGTTCTAATTTCAGTCATATGAAGTATTGAGTTTTGTGTTTCACACTAAACTACATTGTAGAAGAAAAGATCTTTGATTAAAAGGATGATATTTGATCTTAAATAGCACTATCAGAGTTATACAAAATCACCATTAATGCCTTTGCTTCCTTATTTCTGAATATTACTCTATTATAGAACATATGACATGCATTTCATTTAGACCTTTCATTTACATCAATGTACTTTTCTCAGTAAACTAAGAAGAGAAATCTTGTGTAACGGATTTTCAACTAGGTGTTTTTGTGGCAGTCTCAAGAGTGACATGGTTGAAGGAAATACAGTTTAACAGAACAAGCAAATAATCAGAGTTCTTATAATATATTTAAAAATGCCACTTATTTGTTAACAGAGACCTACTAAATCAGAGAATGTCATAACACTTCCATCAGAGAAGCTTACACAGTCCTTCCAGTTACAAATGCACACAATGGCCAAACATACAATCTGATGAAAGTTAAGAAACAATCAGGCTCTCCAAGAAGCTTGCTCAATTTTCAGTTCCCAGAGATTATTCTAACTGTTCTGGAGGCTCCAGCTAGGAGGGTCTTACTTGCTCACAAATGGAAAGAAAAGGTAACAACCTCAAATGATTCTAAGTGTTTACAGAGTGCTGGATGAACCAAGGATAAATTTTTCATATATAAGGTCCATTCGTAGACCTAGAATTCAAGCCACCTTAAGAGTAGTTGTTGAAGTCCACTCTCTTACCTCACTCTCAAGGTAGTTGTTCTCATCATTTCAGTCTTTTAAAAATATTCCTTGTATATGTGGTAGAAAACCAAACAAATGTTCATTATGATGAACACTGACTACAAAAATTCTCAGTAATGATAAGGTGAGGTGTACAATTTGAACAACTCAAAGTATTCCACATCTCTTATCTAAGTGAATTGTTTTCTATTCTACTTCAACATTTTTTTCAAGATAAAAATGCCAACACAACTCTTTGCTGTTAAAACTAATAATTTTATAGATATTAAAATTCTCATTATATAAAGAATAGTAGTCTTCTCTTCAAACTGAACTCTTAATAAACACTATCTCTGGATATCTCTAAAATCATTTTTGCTCTATATCTACAAAAAGATCATTCAGGCTTATCTATTCCAATCATAAAATATGCCATTTTCAACGAAATGGTGACCTTTTTAGAGTGGAAAATTTCTCTTTCCTTGTATAAAATACACACACCTGTATGCACACTTAAAACTCGCCTAACATAATTCAATAATATAGTAACAAACGTATTCAAAAAGACTGTAGCAAAATCTATTTTTGGATATCTGTTCATGGTAGCAATGATACAATAGATACAATAAGGACAACAATTAATCCCTCTTTATATAACTAGAAAACTAGACAAATATATGAAAATAATATATTCAGATAATGGATAAAGTGCAGGAATATGATCTCTGAGGATAGGAAATAATAAGGTGAGCCTTATCATTTCCTCAGCTTTCTACTTGGAGACAACATCTGGAATGCAGGCACAGGGAAAGAAAACACAAACAGATATTGATAAACTTGATGAAATGAGGAGATGGAAATAGAAACTCATGGAGAATGAGGCAAATGGAAGCTGTTAGGAAGATTTCAGATGTAAACACTCCAGAAATATGATGGGGATCAATATTAATCATTGCTGAGGTCTACACTCCCCAGGTACAAATTGAAAGTGTTGAGGAGGGTCAAAGAATGACTGGATAGTTTTAAACTGAATTATTCCTAGAGATGACACAAAGCAGGGTGCATCTGAGCTTTGAGAAGCCAGAGTAGAATGTACTTGACCGTTATCTGAGGCATAAAATGGAGACTGAGCTCTGAGAAGCCAGAGTAGAATGCACTTGACCATTATCTGAGGCATAAAATGGAGACCACAGACAGTGATATACCTTACTAGAAGGGCTGAATTAGCTATGGAGTGAAATGCGATATAGACCCATCCTTAAAAATTATCCCACAAAGTAAAGCAAGCTGTAAGGAGATCAAACTAATCGAAAAGTAATCTAACTGCCTGCCAGAAAAAGTCTAGCACCACTGAAAATAGAGACAACAAATTTCAGGTACAATACATGTAATATTCACAATATTCAGAATCCAATAGTTTTTAAAAGTCTTAATTATGACCCATAATTAAGAAAATTCAGTGTGCTATAATTACAGAAATGGCAGAGATGATAAAAAGTAGAAGACCAGATTTAAAGATAGTAGCAGAACCATTTTCAAGTATTTAAAGAAAAAACATGTATATGTTGAAATGATGACTGCAAGTGCTAAACAAAAGAGAAAAACATAACATTCTACGCTAATTAAAATTTCATTAAAATTGAGAATGAAATAAAATTTTTGGAGAAAATAAAAGAAAAAAGGAAAAAAATATTGTCAGCAGAACAGAAGTACAAGTAATGTTATGGAAAATTTTTCCCATGGAAAGAAAATTATGTAAATAGAAAACTGTACCTCCACAAGACAATAAAAATCTCTATAATTTGTAGAGAAATGTAAAAGTTATTCTAGTAGACATCTCCATGATATCTTTCAATGGTCCCCATCACTTGATATCCATGTATTTGTGTAATCTTTCTTTGAGCATGGGCAAACCAGCAATTTGCTTCCAATAGATAGAAAAGGGGATGAGAAGTCACTTCCATGTCTAGGTTACATTAAGATCACTACTTATTTCATGTTAGCAGACACTCAATTGCATTAACACCTTGCACAGTTTGATGAAGTGAGCTTTCATGTTGAAGAAGCCATATAAAAAGGAACTGAAGATGTCTGGCCAACAGTCAGCTAGAAATTGAGGCCCTCAGTCTGACAACATTTGAAGAATTGAAATATTCCAACAGCCATGTGATATAGGCTTCCCCAGCCAAGCTTTGAGATAAGACTTCAGCCCTGTACGTTAACTAAATTGCAGCCTGTGAGGAACTAGAAAGGAGAGGATCCTGCCAAGCCATGTCCATATTCCTGACCCACAGAAATTATAAGATAATAAGTGTGTTTTATTTTAAGCTTCTAAATTTGTGGCAATTTGTTACACAGCATTAGAAAAAGAATCCCTTTTTTCTTTTTTAATTTTTAAGGCTTTAAAGGATAATTGACAGATTAAAGCAAAATATTGACAATTCCTTTTAGAGTCTGCAATATGTTTAGAAGTAGATCATATAACCATAATAGGAAAAGGGTTAAGAGATGAAAGTGAAAGTATATCATTTTAAGGGTTTAATGTTATTTACATTTCTGTAATATTATTAAAAAATAGAGTATGATAAATTAGAGATGTGTGTTTTAAACCCTAGAGCAACAAGTAAACAATAATAAAAAGCACCATCTGGTATTCAGGGTAACCCAATAATAGAGAATAAAGAGAGTACTAAAAACTATTCACTTAATCCAAAAATATATATGAAAAATTGAAAAAAAACAGACAGCTAAGAACAGAGGGTCATAGAGTAAACAAAAAGCAAGAAGGTAGGTTGGAATCCAATAATTAAATTAATTTAAATTAAACATGATAAATTATTTAATTTAAAGACACATTTAAAGTCAGATGAGATACAAAAGCAAGACACAATTCAATGCTTTTTAACAAAATTCTTACTTTAAATTTAAAAGTAAAAGGATAAAAATGACATACTATGAACTTTCTAAGCAGAACAAAGTTTGAGTCACTTTATATTGCTAAAGAAAATGTGGACTTCAAAACAAGTAAATATTACCAGAGATAAAGTGGAACATTTCATAATGATTAAATGCCAGTATATCAAGAAAGCATAATGGTTGTACTCAACCACACAGTTTAATAATTCATAAAGTAAGAAAAAAAGAGTTACAGACAAATTTTTAATCATATTTGGAAGGTTCAGCATTCTTCTCTCTTTAATTGATAGGAAACATATATGGAGAATCATTAAAGGTATAAAAGACATTGAGCAATACGTTTAAATGTTTTATCCTAATTGATATTTTTGGGACACTCTGTCCAATAAAGGAAAAATAAATATTTTTTTTAAGTTCACATGAAATATGTACCAAGAAAGACACACCATAAAACAAATTTAAATAAATCTGAAACAAAATTTAAACAAAGCTCAAAGAATTGAAATTATATAGTAGATGCTATTTGACTAAAATGAATTAAATTAGAAGTCAATAATAGAAAGATATATTGAAAAATCCCAACATATTTGCTAATTAAACCACACATTTCTAAATAACTGGTCAATCAAAAATAAATTACAAAGGAAAAGGGTACACAACCTAACACATTTTTTGTGGTTTAGCTAAAGTAGTGTTTAAGAATAAAATATGGCTTTAAATAATTTCATCAGAAAAAAACAAAAATTCTAAAATCAATAACCTAAGAATTCAAATAGTCTAAAATCAATAACCTAAGCTTTTCATTTAATACACAGAGAAAAGAAAAACAAAGAACATGAATTGAGGAAAGGGAAAGAGGAAATAAAGAGCTAATATCAGAAAAATTCTCAACCAATTAAAAAAATAACAAACTGTAATTTGACACAGCAGACTAAAAAGTCTGATGAAATCAAGATTGAACAAGGGGACATCAGTGCAGACCCTACAACATTATATGGTAACAGGGATATATTATTTAAAACCTTTATGATAATAAATTTGGAAATTTAAATAAAAAATGAACAGCTTCCTAGAAAGTCACATATTACCAAAATGGACTTAAAAATAAAAAGATTAATAAACATGTATTTAATTTCAACTGAATTTGTAATTATGAACCTTGAAATGAAGAAAACCCTGAACCCTGAAAACTTTAATAATGAACTATATGAAATCTTATAAAAGAAATATCTTCAATCCTATGCAAACTATGTTAGCATATAGACAATCAGAAAATACTTTCTTAATCATATGATGATTGCAAAATCTAAACTTTGTTATCTGAAACCAAAACTCTAAAACTAAAATCAAAACTCTGGTAGCAAATCTAAAACATTAGGAGAAAGCAATCTATAGAGCTATAATCTTTGGGGTTGTAGACTCAGACGTATTAGCAGTAAATCAAACCCAATATTATATAAAGAGAGAATATATGATCAAGTATGGTTTAGTAGTAATGTGAATTTGTTAAGCTTTAAAAATTAATTGATATAATTTTCAATATTAATAAAATTTAAAATAAAATTAAGAAAGCTTATCTTCTCAACACATGCAGAAAAACCATTTAACAAAATTCAGCACGATTTACAACAGAAACCCTCAGAAATTCAGGAAGAAACTTTCTCAGTATTATAAAAGCTATATATTAAAAATAAATGAGCAGCATCATACTTAATGGTTATGGACTAAATGTTTTCCTTGAAAGAAAGAAAATAACAACCAAAAATCTGTCTGCTTTTATCAACTCTAATCAACAATGAACTGTAAGTCCTAGCTAGTACAATAAGGCAAGAGAAAGAAATAAAAAAGAGAAAACACGTAGAATAAAATTATCTTAATTTTTAGATGACACAATATTTGTGTATATGAAAATCACTATGACATCCAATGGAAAGAAAATGCTTCTAGCAAATTGAAAGTAGTTAGCAAGATTACAGAACATGATGACAATATAAAAATAAATGAGCAGAGATTCAAGATGGAGGAGGAGCAGGAGGACGTGGAGTTCATCTCTCTCCATGGATCACTCAGGAGTACAACTATAGATGCAACAATTCTCAGAGAACACCAGCCGAAAATTAGCAGAAGGTCTTGGACACCAGAAAGGACTATATAGATCCCTGCATAACTGGGTAGGATGGAAAAAAGAAGGAGAGGAAGGGGGATGGGAACTGCACACTGGGGCAGTAAGGCTGAGGCAGAGGAGAGATTCCCAAATCTGGGGAAACCCCCCTTCTCCATCAGGGAAATCGATTGGGACAGAAGGCTGCCAGAGGCTGTTTGAAGAGGGTGAAGGCAGCTGATCTGTGGCAGAGGGGACAAAGTGAGAAATAAACAGACAGTCCATACCTCAGCCTTACATGTCCCAGAGTGGGACATGTGTTCACGGGTATGCAAGGGGGCTGGGAGATGGAGCGTGGGGATTGGAGAACAGGCTCAGGGCGAGAGCTGCTGTTGGCTGTGGGGAGACGGACTGAAAGGATGGGAAGGAAGAAATCCACAGCAGAGAATGCCTACAGAGAACACTGGGTTGCCATGGAAGCAAGGTGCTACTGCTGAGTCACACGCAGGGAGAGAGGCCACTATTGTAACCTCTCTCCCCCTACACACCAACACTGGCCACTGAGAAATTAAAAAAACCCTCAGAGCTGGCCCTCATGTGCTGACTTCAGGGATTAAAAAAAAAAAAAACCTCTCAGGACTGCTCTTCACACATCTGCTGCCAGGCACCAGAAAAAGCCTGGCCAGGGTTGGCCCTCATGTGCCTTATGCCAGGCACCAGAAAAGGCACTCACTAAGGCCATATCTGTTGTGCATGTGGCCACTGGCTTCCCTGCACATTTGGCACTGCTGGGGATACTGTGATCCAAGCAGTCATATGACCTCTGTACCCTGTCCTCACTGGGGCAGACCCAAGAGGACCAAGGAAGCCTTGGGACAAGACTCCTGTGGGTGGACCACACACAGAGGTGGAGGTAAAACCAAAGCTGAACCCCAGGAATGGGGCGACTAAGGAAGAAAATCAAAAATCTTTCCATCAGCTGTACAAGCTGCAGATTAAATTCCCATGATCAGCAGCTAGGTAGACCTGGCATCTATGGAATGTCTGGGTTGACAAGTGTTCCCACAAATGAAAATGGTCTAGCTCTGGCAGCTGTGGACATTGGGGGCAAGCACAAGCAGGAATTGGGCCAGATCAGAGCCTGAGTGCTCCCCACAGGGCTCACAGCAAGTCCAGAGACCAGCACAGAGAGAGGAGAGCCTCTTGGGGAGGCAGAGGTAGCCTGTGGCTCATGATATGTGCAAGGACACTTACAGCAGAGACCCCAGAGAAACATATTATTACTATTAATTTTATTAGGTTTTGAATCATTGTGTTGTTGGTTCTGGCTTTTGTTGTTGTTGTTGTTGTTTCTTTATTTCTTTTTATTATATTTGTTTCTTATTGTGGGGTTTGTTTGTTTTTTTAATTTAGTCTGCTGGTATCTCTGTGTTTTATTACATTTTTTTATATATTTCTTTTCTTACATTGTTTTCTGTTGTTCTGTGTTCTTTGCCCTTATTTTTTCTTCTTATTCTTTAATATTTTTCAGTTTTTATACACTTCCATTTCTACTTGGCTTTTCTGTTGTCCTGTGTATTTTCCCTTTCTTTTTAATTTTATTATTTTCTAATTACTTTTATCAGTTTTTTCTGTTTCCTTGCTTAATTCTTCAGTTGGCACACTGCTTTAGTTTTGTTTTTAGGTTATGTGTTTTTCTTACTTTTAACCCTAATTGTTTGATTTCGTTTTTGAGTTATTCTATATCTCTGGTTGTTCTCTTGCTTTTTGTTTCATTTTGTTCTGTTTTTGTTTCTTTTACATGTGTGTGTGTTTCCTTGTTTCTGTTTTTCTTCGTTTGATTTTGTTTTCACCTTTCTCTGGGATTTTGCTTGTCTTTTTTAAAAATATATTTTATATTTTTATATTTCTACATTGCTTTTCTGTTGTTTTGTCTTCTTTCCCCTCATTCCTTTTCTTTTTTGTATCATTTTTGTCAGGCTGTTTTGTTTTGCTGCTTCATCCTTTAGTTGGTGCTCTGCGTTGCTTTTGTTTTTTTCTTTTGTCAGTTTTCTTTTTAATTGTTTGATTTTGTTGTTGTGTTCTTTTATTTCTCTGGTTGTTCTCTTGCTTTTGCATTTATTTGGTTCTGTTTCTCTTTCATTTGTGTGTCTGTGTGTCATTTCTTGTTTCTGTTTTTGTTTGTTTGATTTTACTGTTTACCATTTGTCTGGGGTTTTGTTAGTCATTTTTTTTTTTAATGTCCTTTATTGCTGGGAGGAGCAACTTGCAGGATCTTGGTTCCTCAACCAGAAGTCGGGCCTGAGGGTCTGGGGTGGAAGAACAAAGTCCGGGATGCTAGACCACTAAAGAATTCCCAGCCCTAGGGAAGATAAATCACCCAGAGCTCTCACAGAGGCTTCTATTTGAATCCAAGACCCAGCTCCACCTAACTGCCAGCAGCTCCCAACACTGGATGCCTCACAAAAAGCAACAAATAAGACAAGAATACAAACCCACCCATAAGCACACTGACTGTCTAAAGTCACGCTAACCTCACAGACACCCCAAAACACACCATCTGACATGGTCCTGCACATCAGAGGGAAAAGACTCAGCTCCAACCACCAGAACACAGGCACCAGTCCTTCCCATCGGGAATTGTATACAAGGAACTGGTTGAAACTTACCAACAGGGACAGAGAATGGAAGCAAGAGGAACTATGACTCTGCAGCCTAGGGAAAGGAGACCTCAAATACTGTGAATCAGAAAAAAAGAGAAGACAAAAATATCTTTCAGTCAAAGGAGAAATATAAAAACCCACAAGACCAAATAAGTGAGGAGGAAATAGGCAAACTACCTGAAAAAGAATTCAAAGTAATGATAGTAACAATGTTACAAAATCTCAGACAAAGAATAGAGAAAACACAAGAAAAATTTAACAAGAACCAAGAAGAACAAAAGAGCAAATGAACAGCAATGAACACCACAATAACTGAAATTAAAAATACGCTAGAATAGGGCTTCCTTGGTGACACAGTTGTTGAGAGTCCACCTGCCAATGCAGGGGATATGGGTTCGTGCCCCGGTCCAGGAAGATCCCACATGCCATGGAGCAGCTGAGCCCGTGAGCCATGGCTGCTTATCCTGCGTGTCTGGAGCCTGTGCTCCACAATGGGAGAGGCCACAACAGTGAGAGGCCCGCATACTGAAAAAAAAAAAAAAAACCTCTAGAATGAATCAATATCAGAATACCTGAGGCAGAAGAACGTATAAGTGAGCTGGAAGACAGAATGGTGGAAAAAACTTCTGAAGAGCAGAATAAAGTAAAAAGAATGAAAAGAATGGAGGACAACCTCAGAGACCTCTGGGACAACATTAAGCAGAGCAACTTTCAAATTATAGGTGTCCCAGAAGAAGAATAAAAGAAAGGGTCTGAGAAAATATTTGCAGTGATAATTGTCGAAAACTTCCTCAACATAGGAAAGGAAAGAGTCAATCAAGTCCAGGAAGTGCAGACAATCCCATACAGGATAAACCCAAGGAGAAACAGGCTGAGAAACATATTGAACAAACTAACAAAAAATAAACATAAATGAAAAATATTAAAAGAAGCAAGGGAAAAGCAAAAAATAACAAACAAGTGAATCCCAATATGGTTAACAGCTGATCTTTCAGCAGCATGTTCACAGGCCAGAAGGGAGTGGCAAGATATATTTAAAGTGATGAAAGGGAAAAACTTAAAACCAAGATTACTCTACCCAGGAAAGATCTCATTCAGATTCAATGGAGAAATCAACAGCTTTACAGAAAGCAAAAGTAAAGAGAGTTCAAAACCACCAAACCAGCTTTATAACAAATTCTAAAGGAAGTTCTCTAGGCAGGAAATACAAGAGAAGGAAAAGAAGTACAAAAACAAATGGAAAACAATTAAGAAAATACCAATACAAACATACATATCAATAATACCCTTAAATATAAATGTACTAAACACCCCAACCAAAAGACACCGTCTGGCAGAATGGATACAAAAACAAGACCCATATATATGTTGTCTACAGGAGACACAGTTTAGAACTAGGGACACATACAGACTGAAAGTGAGGTGATGGAAAAAGATATTCCATGCAACTGGAAATCTAAAGAAAGCTGGAGTAACAATATTCATATCAGAAAAGAAAAATAGACTTTAAAATAAAGACTATTACAAGAGAAAAGAAAAGACACTACATAAAGATCAAGGGATCAATCCAAGAAGAAGATATAACAATTGTAAATATTATGCACCCAACATAGGAACACCTCAATACACAAGGCAAATGCTAACAGCCATAAAGGGGAAATCGACCATAAAACAATAATAGTAGGCAATTTAACACCCTACTTACACCAATGGACAGATCATCCAAACAGAAAATAAATAAGGAAACAAAAGCTTTAAATGACACATTAGAACAAATAGACCTAATTGATATTTATGGAACATTATATCCAAAAACAAGAGAATATATTTTCTTTTCAAGTGCACGTGGAATATTCTCCAGGATAGATTGCACCTTGGGTCACAAATCAAGCCTTGGTAAATTTAAGATAATTGAAATCACATCAAGCATCTTTTCTGAACACAATGCTATGAGCCTACATTTCAATTATAGCCAAAAAAAAAAAAAAAGTCACAAATAAAAACACAGGGAAGCTAAACAATATGCTACTAAACAACCAAGGGATCACTGAAGAAATCAAAGAGGAAATTTAAAAATACCTAGAAACAAACAACAATGAAAACATGATGACCCTAAATTTATGGGATGGAGCAAAAGCAGTTCTAAGAGGGAAGTTTATAGCAATAATTCCTACCTCAAGAAAAAGAAATATCTCAAATAAACAATCTAACCTTACACCTAAAGCAATTAGATAAAGAAGAACAAAAAAAGCCGAAAGTTAGCAGAAGGAAAGAAATCATAAAGGTCAGATTAGAAACAAATGAAAAGAAATAAAGGAAACAATAGTAAAGATCAATAAAACTAAAAGCTGGTTCTTTGAGAAGATAAACAAAATTGATAAACCATTAGCCAGACTCATCAAAGAAAAAAGGGAGAGGACTCAAATCAACAGAATTAGAAATGAAAAAGGAGAAGTTACAAATGACAATACAGAAATACAAAGGATCATGAGAGACTACTACAAGCAACAATATGCCAATTAAATGGACAACCTGGAAGAAAAGGACAAATTCTTAGAAAAGTACAACCTTCCAAGACTGAACCAGGAAGAAATAGAAAATATGAAAAAACCAATCACAAGCACTGAAATTGAAATAGTGATTAAAAAATCTTCCAGCAAAAAACTGCCCAGGGCGGGATGGCTTCACAGCGAACTCTATGAAACATTTAGAGAAGAGCTAAACCTATACTTCTCAAACTCTTCAAAACATAGCAGAGTGAGGAATACTCCTGAACTCATTCTACCAGGCCACCTTCATCATCATACCAAAAACAGACAAAGATGTCACAAAAATAGAAAACTACAGGCCAATATCACTGATGAACATAGACACAAAATTCCTCAACAAAATACAAGCAAACAGAATCCAACAGCATATTAAAAGGATCATACAGAATCATCAAGTGGGGTTTATTCCAGGAATGCAAGGACTCTTCAACATATGCAAATCAATCAATGTGATACACGATATTAACAAACTGAAGGGTAAAAATTATATGAGATTCTCAAAAGATGGAGAAAAAGCTTTCAACAAAATTCAACACTGATTTATGATAAAAAAAAAAAACTCTCCAGAAAGTGGGTATAGAGGGAACTACCTCAACATAATAAGATCCATATATGACAAACCCACAGCCAACATCATTCTCAATGGTGAAAATTTGAAAGCATTTCTCTATGATCAGGAAGAAGACAAGAGTGCCCAATCTCACCAATATTAGTCAACATAGTTTTGGAAATTTTAGCCATGGCAGTTAGAAAACAAAAAGAAACAAAAGGAACCCAAATTGGAAAAGAAGAGGTAATGCAATCACTGTTTGCAGATAACATGATCCTAAACATAGAAAATCCTAAAGATGCCACCAGAAAACCACTAGAGTTAATTAATGAATCTGGTAAAGTATCAGGATACAAAATTAATGCCCAGAAATCTCTTGCATTCCTATACACTAACAATGAAAGATCCGAAAGAGAAATTAAGGAAACACTCCCATTTACCTTCAACAACAACAACAAAAAAAAATACCTAAGAATAAACCTACCTAAGGAAGCAAAAGAACTGTATGCAGAAAAGTATAAGAGACTGATGAAATAAATAATAGATGATACAAACAAATGGAGAGATATACCATGTTCTTGGATTTTAAGAATTAACATTGTGAAAATGACTATACTATGCAAAGTAATCTACAGATTCAATGCAATTCCTAGTAAATTGCCAATGGCATTTTTCACATAACTAGAACAAAAGTTTACA
Organism: Delphinapterus leucas; assembly: GCF_059928025.1. Lineage (NCBI taxonomy): Eukaryota > Metazoa > Chordata > Mammalia > Artiodactyla > Monodontidae > Delphinapterus > Delphinapterus leucas. The sequence continues at coordinate 42,870,876 of NC_143146.1, read as the reverse complement.
ATTTGTATGGAAAAACAAAAGATCCTGAATAGCCAAAGCAATCTTGAGAAAGAAAAACAGAGCTAAAGTAACCAGGCTCCCTGAGTTCAGACTATGCTACAAAGTTACAGTAATCAAGACAATATGGTACTGGCACAAAAACAGAAATATAGATCAATGGAAGAGGATAGAGAGCCCAGAGCTAAACCCACGTACATATTGCGAACTAATTTATGACAAAGGAGACAAGAACATACAATGGAGAAAAGACAGCCTCTTCAATAGGTGGTGTTGGGAAAACTGGAAAGCTACCTGTAAAAGAATGAAATTAGAACATTCCCTAAAACCATACAAAAAATAAACTCAAAATGGATTAAAGACCTAAGTGTAAGATCAGACATTATAAAACTCTTAGCAGAAAACATAGGCAGAACACTCTCTGACATAAATCACAGCCAGATCCTTTTTGAATGCCTCCTAGAATAATGGAAATAAAACCAAAAATAAAAAAATGAGACCTAGTGAAACTTAAAAGCTTTTGCACAGCAAAGGAAACAATAAACAAGAGGAAAAGACAACCCTCAGAATGGGAGAAAATATTTGCAAGTAAAGGAATTAACAAAGGATTAATCTCCAAAATTAATTAATGAGGCACAGCTCATGTGCCTCAATATCAAAAAAACAAACAACCCAATCCAAAACTGGGCAGAGCACCTAAATAGACATTTCTCCAAAGAAGACATACAGATTGCCAACAAACATATGAAAAGATGCTCAACACCCCTAATCCTTAGAGAAATGTAAATCAAAACCTCAATGAGGTATCTCCACACACTGGACAGAATGGCCATCATAAAAAAATCTAGAAAAAAAAAAATGCTGGAGAGGGTGTGGAAAAAGGGAATGCTCCTGCCCTGTTGGTGGGAATGTAAATTGACACAGCCACTATGGAGAATAGTAAGGAGGTTGCTTAAAAAACTAAAATTAGAACTACCATACGACCCAGGAATACCACTACTGGGCATATACCCAGAGAAAACCATAATTCAAAAAGAAATGTGTACCACAATGTTTACTTCAGCACTATTTACAATAGCCAGGACATGGAAGCAACCTAACTGATCATTGACAGATGAATGGATAAAGAAGATGTGGCACATATATACAATTGAATATTACTCAGCCACAAAAAGGTACAAAATTGAATTATTTGTAATGAGGTGGATGGACCTAGAGTATGTCATACAGAGTGAAGCAAGTTAGAAAGAGAAAAGCAAATACTGGATGCTAACAGACATATATGGAATCTAAAAGAACAATAATGATGAACCTAGTGGCAGGGCAGGAATAAAGATGCAGATATAGGGAATGGACTTGAGGACAGAGCAGGGAGAAGGGGAAGCTGTGGTGAAGTGAGAGAGAAGAATTGACATATGTACACTACCAAATGTAAAGTGGATGGCTGGTGAGAAGCTGATGCACAGGGAGATCAGCTTGATGCTTTGTGATGACCTAGAGGGGTGGGATAAGAAGGGTGGTAGGGAGGCTTAAGGGGGATGGAATATGGGGATATATATATACATGTAGCTGATTCACTTTGTTGTATAGGAAATACTAACACAACATTGGAAAGTAATTTTACTCCAATAGAGATATTTTAATTAATTAATTAATTTAAAAAGTTATATTTATGAATATTTGAGAACAATTGAATTTGAAATCAGAAAGTCTATTCACAGTAGTATACATCAAAATATGTTTAGGCATCAATTTAAAAATATTTACAACAAGCCTCTCAGATAGCTTCAGCCTAAAGAGGACACACAGCAGAAGCAAGAAGAACTACAATCCTGCAGCCTGTGGAACAAAAACCACATTCACAGAAAGATATACAAGATGAAAAGGCAGAGTGCTATATACCAGATGAGGGAACAAGATAAAACCCCAGAAAAACAACTAAATGAAGTGGAGATAGACAACCTTCCATAAAAGGAATTCAGAATAATGATAGTGAAGATGATCCAGGACCTCGGAAAAAGAATAGTGGCAAAGGTCAAGAAGATGCAAGAAATGTTTAACAAAGACCTAGAAGAATTAAAAAAAAAAAGCAAAAAAGAAAACAGAGATGAAAAACAAAATAACTGAAATGAAAAATACACTAGAAGGAATCAATAGCAGAATAACTGAGGCAGAGGAACGGATAAGTGACCTGGAACACAGAATAGTGGAATTTACTGCTGCAGAACAGGATAAAGAAAAAAGAATGAGAATAAATAAAGACAGCCTATGAGACTTCTGGGACAACATTAAATGCAACAACATTTGCATTATAGGGGTCACAGAAGGAGAAGACAGAGAGAAAGGACCCAAGAAAATATCTGAAGAGATTAGAGTCGAAAACTTCCCTAACATGGGAAAGGATATAACCACCCAAGTCCAGGAAGCACAGAGAGCACCAGGCAGGATAACCAAAGGAGAAACATGCAGAGACACATAGTAATCAAACTGGCAAAAATTAAAGACAAAGAAAAATTATTGAAAAAAGCATGGGAAAAATGACAAATAACATACAAGGGAACTCCCATAAGGTTAACAGCGGATTTCTCAGCAGGAAACTCTACAACCCAGAAGGGAGTGGCATGACATATTTAAAGTGATGAAAGGAAAGAAATTGTAACCAATATTACTCTATCTGGCAAGGATCTCATTCAAATTTGATGGAGAAATCAAAATCTTTACAGACAAGCAAAAGCTAAAAGAATTCAGCACCACAAAACTAGCTCTATAACAAATGCTAAAGGAACTTCTCTAAGTGGGAAACACAAGAGAAGAAAAGGATCTGCAAAAATAAACCCAAAACAATTAAGAAAATGGTAATAGGAACATACATATTGATAATTATCTTAAAAGTGAAAGGATTAAATGCTCCAACCAAAAGACACAGGCTTACTGAATGGATACAAAAACAAGACCCATATATAAGCTGTCTAAAAGAGACCCACTTCAGGCTTAGGGACACATACAAACTGAAAGTGAGGGGATGGAAAAAGATATTCCATGCAAATGGAAATCAACAGAAAGCTGGAGTAACAGTACTCATATCAGATAAAATAGACTTTAAAATAAAGAATGTTACAAGAGACAAGACAGACACTACATAATGATCAAGGGATCAATCCAAGAAGAAGATATAAAAATTATAAATATATATGCACCCAACATAGGAGCACTTCAATGCATAAGGGAACTGCTAACAGCTATAAAAGAGAAAATCGACAGTAACACAATAATGGTGGGGGACTTTAACACCTCACGTACACCAATGGACAGATCATCCAAACAGAAAATTAATAAGGAAATATGAGCTTTAAAAGACACAATAGACCACATAGATTTCATTCATATTTATAGGACATTCCATCCAAAAATAGAAGATTACACTTTCTTCTCAAGGGCACACAGAACATTCTCCAGGTTAGATCACATCTTGGGTCACAAATCAAGCCTCAGTAAATTTATGAAAATTGAAATCATATCAGTAATCTTTTCTGACCACAACACTATGAGATTAGAAGTCAATTACAGGCAAAAAACATAAAAAAAACACAAACACATGGAGGCTAAACAATATGTTATTAAATAACCAAGAGATCACTGAAGAAATCAGAGGAAATCAAAAAATACCTAGAGACAAATGACAATAAAAACACAATGATCCAAAACCTACGGGATGCAGCAAAAGCATTTCTAAGAGGGAAGTTTATAGCAATACTATCCTACCTCAAGAAAAAAAAAAAATCTCAAATAAAAAATCTAACCTTATAGCTAAAGGAACTAGAGAAAGGAGAACAAACAAAACCCAAAGTTACTAGAAGGAAAGACATCATAAAGATCAGAGCAGAAATAAATGCAATAGAAAAAATGAAATAATAGCAAAGATCAATAAAACTAAAAGCTGGTTCTTTGAGAAGATAAATAAAGTTGATAGACAATTAGCCAGACTCATCAAGTAAAAAGAGGGAGAGGACTCAATTCAATAAAATTAGAAATGAGAAGAGAGAAGTACAACAGACACCACAGAAATACAAATCAGCCTAAGAGATTACTAGAAGCAACTCTATGCCAATAAAATGGACAAGCTGGAATAAATGGACAAATTCTTAGAAAGGTATAACCTTCCAAGACTGAACCAGGAAGAAACAGAAAATATGAACAGACGAATCACAAATAATTAAATTGAAACTGTGATTAAAAGTCTTCCAACAAAAAAAGTCCAGGACCAGATATCTTCACAGGTGAATTCTACCAAAAATTTAGAGAAGAGCAACCCCCATCCTTCTCAAACTCTTCCAAAAAATTTCAGACGAAGGAACCCTGCCACACTCATTCTATGAGGCCACCATCATCCTGATACCAAACCCAGAGAACAATACTACAAAAAAGGAAAATTACAGACCAATGTCACTCATGAATATATATGCAAATATCCTCAATAAAATACTATCAAACAGAATCCAATAACACATTAAAAGAATTATACACCATGATCAAGTGGGATTTATCCAGGGATGCAAGGATTCTTCAATATAAGCAAATCAATCAGTGTTATACACCATATTAACATACTGAGGAAGAAAAACCATATGATCATCTCAATAGATGCAGAAAAAGCTTTTGACAAAATTCAACACCGATTTATGACAAAAACTCACCAGAAAGTGCGCATAGAGGGAAACTACCTCAACATAATTAAGGACATATACAAGAAACCCACAACAAGCATCATTCTCAATGGTCAAAAACTGAAAGGATTTCCTCTAAGATCAGGAACAAGACAAGGATGTCCTCTCTCGCCACTATTATTCAGCATAACTTTGGAAGTCCTTGCCACGTCAATCAGGAAAGAAAAAGAAATAAAAGGAATACAAATTGGAAAAGAAGAAGTAAAACTGTCACTGTTTGCAGATGACATGATACTATAAATAGAGAATCCTAAAGATGCCACCAGAAAACTACTAGAGCTAATCAATGAATATGGTAAAGTAGCAGGATTTAGAAAATTACAAAAAATAATGCACAGAAAACTGTTGCATTCCTATACACTAATGATGAAAAATCTGAAAGAGAAATTAAGGAAACACTCCCATTTACCATTGCAAAAAAGGAATAAAATATCTAGGAATAAACCTACCTACAGAGACAAAAGACCTGTATGCAGAAAACTATAAGACACTGATGAAAGAAATTAAAGATGATACAAACAGATGGAGAGATATACCATGTTCTTGGATTGGAAGGATCAATATTGTGAAAATGACTCTACTATCAAAAGCAATCTACATATTCAGTGCAATCCCTATCAAATTACCAATGGCAATTTTTACAGAACTAGAGCAAAAAATCTTAAAATTTGTATGGATACTCAAAAGACCCCGAATAACCAAAGCAGTCTTGAGTGAAAAAAACAGAGCTGGAGGTATCAGACTCCCTGACTTTAGACTATACTACAAAGTTACAATAATGAAGATAATATGGTACTGACACAAAAACAGAAGTATAGATCAATGGAACAGGATAGAAAGCCCAGAGATAAAACCATGCACATATGGTCATCTAATCTATGACAAAGGTGGCATGGATATTCAATGGAGAAAAGACAGTCTCTTCAATAAGTGGTGCTGGGAAAGCTGGACAACTACATGTAAAAGAATGAAATTAGTACACTCCCTAACATCATACACAAAAATAAACTTAAAATGGATTAGAGACCTAAATGTAAAACAGTACACTATAAAACTTTTAGAAGAAAACATAAGAAGGACACTCTTTGACATAAATCACAGCAAGATCGTTTTTGATCCACCTCCTAGAGTAATGGAAATAAAAACAAAAATAAGCAAATGGGACCTAATGAAACTTGAAAGTTTTTGCACAGCAAAGGAAACTACAAGCAAGATGAAAAGGCAACCCTCAGAATGGGAGAAAATATTTGTAAATGAATCAATGGACAAAGGAATAATCTCCAAAATATAGAAACAGCCCCTGCAGCTCAATATTAAATAAACAAGCACCCCAATCCAAAAATGGGCAGAAGACCTAAATAGACATTTCTCCAAAGAAGACATACAGATTGCCAAGAAGCACATGAAAAGCTGCTCAACATCACTAATTATTAGAGAAATGTAAATCAAAACTACAATGAGGTATCACCTCACACCAGTTAGAATGGGCATCATCAGAAAATCTACAAACAACAAACGCTGGAGAGGGTGTGGAGAAAAGGGAACCCTCTTGCACTGTTGGTGGGAATGTAAATTGATACAGCCACTATGGAGAACACTGTGGAGGTTCCTTAAAAAAGTAAAAATAGAATTACCATATGACCCAGCACTCCCACTACTGGGCATATACCCAGAGGAAACCATAATTCCAAAAGACATATGCACCCCAATGTTAATTGCAGCACTATTTACAATAGGCAGGACATGGAAGTAACCTAAATGCCCATTGGCAGACAAATGGATAAAGAAGTTGTGGTACATGTATACAATGGATTATTACTCAGCCATTAAAAGGAACAGAATTGGGTCATTTGTAGAGACGTGGATGGATCTAGAGACTGTCATACAGAGTGAAGTAAGTCAGAAAGAGAAAAACAAATACCGTATGCTAACACATATATGTGGAACCTAGAAAAATGGTATGGATATTTTGGTTTGCAGGGCAGAAATAGAGACACGGATGTAGAGAAATAATGTATGAACACTTAGGGGGAAAAGTGGTGGGGGGGTTGGTTGTGTGATGTATTGGGAGATTGGGTATGACATATATACACTAATATATATAAAATGGATAACTAATAAGAACCTGCTGTATAAAAAATAAATAAAATAAAATTCAATAAAAAATGTTTACAAGTTTGGTATTCCTAAAACTGCAATATATTGCTGAAAGAAAAATAAAGATATAAATAAATACAAAGCTATGCTATGTCCCTGGATTGGATTTTTATACTAGTAATTTTCCCCAAATTGATCTTTAAATTTAGTACAAACTGAAAGATACCCAACAAACTTCTTTTTTGAAGGAATTGACAATTTTTTGAGTCTCAGAAAGTGAATTAGTACATTTTGATTAGATTTATAATAATTACGTCAAATCAGTTTGAAGGGATTTTGGAAGTACATAAAGAAGTTAATGTGTATCTTGGGAAGGTACAGGTCTGAGTGTGGCTAATATATGAAGAGCAACTCCTAAAAAAATAGAATGAGAATTGAATGAAGCCAGAAAGTCTGTTTTGAAGAGAGGCAAAGTCATAAAATGCATAAAATGTATATTAGTAAAATTTTCTAGAGAGCAATTGTCCAGATATGTCAAATTATTCAAAGTGTACATACTCTTTAGTATAATCATTCTTCTAGAGTTTAATATGAGGATGTATTCACATGAGTTTTAATATTCTATTCACATAACAGAAGTATTAATTGAAATAATGAAAAATTGAAGCAACTTAAATGTTATATAATATGGAAATGGCGAAATAACAATAGAGTTCTGGGTGTAAAATAAAGGAATATACACAAAACTATGTCTCAGGAATTTCTTATATATTATTATAAAAATCTGGCTATGGGGAGTTATGTGTATTATACCTTGAAATAAATTTATAAATAAGAAATATTTTATAATTCACCCTATAGAGCAAAAAGCTGGTTATAGAATTTTCCAGAGATTTCAAAAAGGTTATTTGTAGATTTTGCTTTTGTTTTTGTTTTTTGGCCTATTCTGGATTTTATAAAGTTTCTACAAATACCATACTACCTTTAGTAGTAATAATAGGTACAGTACAGTACAGATTTTTTTTTTTTTTTTTGTGGTACACGGGCCTCTCACTGTTATGGCCTCTCCCGTTGTGGAGCACAGGCTCTGGACGCGCAGGCTCAGCGGCCATAGCTCACAGTCCCAGCCGCTCCGCGGCATGTGGGATCCTCCTGGACCGGAGCATGAACCCGTGTCCCCTGCCTCGGCAGGCGGACTCTCAACCACTGTGCCACCAGGGAAGCTCTACAGTATAGATTTATGAAGCTCAGATTGGGCTTTTCTAGATAATTTAACTATCATGCTGTTTCAGTTTTGAAGGACAAAATTAGTTGAAAAGGGATAAGGGAACAATTTGCAAGACAATTTTTCTATTTTGCTAAATACGTAAAAAATACTTTGTTCTTGAAAACATTAAAATATTGGTTTTAATTCATGTTTATCATATGCATTTTCAAAATTAAAGTTTGTAATTATTTTACTTTCAAAAGTGAACTTTTTCTGGTGTCAGAATCCAGTATTGTTTTGCTATTTCTAGAACCTGTTTTGTAAAATCTTATGGATAATTGAATCTTGCATATTTCTGAATGGAAAGCTTGAGTGCTTAAAATCTTACCTATGAGCCTTCTGTAGCAAGTCTTTAGTATTCTGTGATGTGCATTTAGATTACTAAACTTAATGTTGTCTTTTCTTTTTCCCTCTTTTTTTTTGCTCTTTCTTTCTTATTTAAACATATTTTAATTTGTTATATTTCATGAATTTTAATATTAACTATTTAATATATAGAAAAATAAAACAATAGAACTATGTATCAACCACTCAAATTAGATTGTATTTGTTTCATTAATTAATATTATGTCATATTTCCTTTAGATACTTTTTTTTATAAAGCAATAGTATATTATGTACAATTGAAGCACGTTTGCTCTCTCTATATTCTCACTATTGCTTTCTGAGTGTTTCTTTGCATCTTTGCTATCCATTTTTTAATGATACATGCATTATAAAACTTTTTATGATGCTTGTGTGCTTTTGTAAATAATGTTTCTATGTAAGTGTATATATTTAAAGTCATATACACATAATGTATCATTTTTCTGCAAGTTGATCACATCTGAGCAAAGTATTTTTGAGATATAACTGTGTTGATAAAAGGTTGATACAGTTAAACTCATTTTAACTGACATGTCATAGTAGATGGTATAACCTATGCTTGACACATATAAATAAAAGAAAACCAAACATTTATTATTGTTAATTTTATATTTCTTGGGGTTCCTTAATAACAAACTGACATTTATTTTCCTTTATATTCTCACATCAACTTGTTCATTACAACTTAAAATGATACGAGGCACCAAGTGTTATGCCAATCCTCTTCACATTCAAATGTACATATTCTGTAAATGATAAAACCTGCAAAACACTCTGATGACCCTACCTTGCAATTATGACAGTTACTCAAGAGACATGATAACGATTATTGTGCTTATCAATGCTGTTTTTTTCCTGCACATACTTAGGTAAGCTTACTTGCTTGCCTTTTGTTTGTTGCTTTGTCTTCTCCAGAAAAATGTTACAGAAGTACGCATCCAATATAACAACCACTTTTTAACATCCTAATTGTATTATTTTTCTCAGGCAAGTTCATTTTTGAAAATATTTCAATAGAAAATCTATGTTAAAGAAAAAATGTTTAGATGTGGCATTATTTTTCTCCATATTAGATAGAGTGTTAGGAAAGCTTTCCTTGCAAAAATCATAACATGATTTTATGAACAGATGTTTGATATTGTAATAATTGACATGGACTTGTAAATACTGTTATGTTTGAATCATCTGATCTGGAACTATATTCTGTATTTTTAAAATTAAATGTCATAATTAATCTTAGTTTTATATTCTTCCATGACCCAATTTATGGACCTAACCTGTGTCAGCATCTCTGAGCTGAATGGATATCTGGTCCCTGAACATCTGGTGCCTGATTTATGGTGACTTAAATATTATGTATTTATTTAATCTATTCGAACTAACATTTTTTATTCTAAGAAAAAGTTAATTTTTGGCATAAGTATATGTTAAGTAAAGGTTGTTTTCCTAAAACACCAGTGGGAACTCATATTAAAACTGTCATTTTAAAAAATGATGTCAGGATTTCAAAATTTCCCAGGAACTATTTTTTTAGATCTTCATGAAATATTTGTCCCTTGATAAGTCATACTTGTATCTCAGTTAATTCTTCTCATTTTTATTGTTATCAGTGGTCCATAAGATAGTAGAAAGAATGATATTGAATAAGTGAGGGCAAAGTTGTCATAAGAACAAACAGTGAAAGTATATAGGATAACAATTTTTTTTGATGGAATTCTAGATTCATTTAGCTGGTTCATAATCAGTCCTGAGAGTTACATATTTCCATATTTTCCTTCTCCATATATAAAAAATTATCTTGTTATCTTGGTTTGAAAAGTCAATACCCTTTCCAAGTACCTAATTATCATGAACTAATTTAGTCCCTGAAAAAAATATGACTTCTTTAATAAATAAGATGCTTTTTCATGATGCAGAAATCCAAATTTTGTAATATATTCTTTTGATAAAAACAATTGTGTATTAGTTATCTGCTGTTAGACATGCAGGGCATAAAATGCTTTAATTTGAATTTAATGATTATTTCTTTCTCTGCATGAAACAGTGTACTACTTACTCTTTAGAGAAAGAAGTTACTTAATAAGAAATTAGTGAATGCTGACTCTTTGTACAGTTCCAGACTTTGTATTTATCAAAAGATTGCTCCTCAGACTCTAGGATATTTTGTAAATGGCAATACTATTTTTCATATTCTGACTACTGAGAAACTTAATTGCAGTGGATTTTACTCAAGTATAAAAGTATATAGAATTTTTCCCCTAAGATAAATATTATGGGGGAAAATAAATAAATATTTCAGGTACTTTCCTCAAACCTTTCAGATACAATCATCCAGGGTTGTTTATAATATCAAAATACTTACAGGTAAGCCATATCCTTTCTTGTCTCCATTAAAAGCCATTGTCACATAGCATGGAACATGCAAAATTCAATGGAATTATTTGTAACCCAGATATCTTGCCTAACCTTCAGCCTAATTCAGTAATACCTCTGTAATATTCCTTGCAAGCATAACTTCTCATTTAATCTATTTTTCATAAATCTGGATATTGATAACAGTAGCTGAAACTTGTATAACACACTGGAGTTGCTAAACACTACATAGATGATACCCTATTTAATTCAGCCTTCTCTTGAACTGAGGAATCCTGGGAAATTATCTCTACTGCACAGTTCAGGAAATTAGTCCTGTAAAGAATTATTGATTTTTCACAAGGCTAAACATTATCAAATGTCAAGGCTGGGAATAAAATGCAAGCCTAAAGATCTTACAAATTATACCACGTGATTTTTCTGTGTCTGAACTGGTCATAGAAAGCTTCTACTTCCACTGATTCTACTAACATCTACTTGCTGTTATAAAAAATATATCAATCATACATGTCTTGCCAAAATCTCTCTCTGATGCTACAGACTAGATGGGAATTTTTACTTTGCTATGGCTAGGACATCAAGTGACAGGCTCCTAGTTGCACCCCCTGCCCCCAATATCTGTTCTCCCATTTCTCCATATTAATAGTTTTAGCTGAGCACAGCCTGCTGGGCTGAAGAATTCATTTCCTACATTACCTTGTTGTATTCCCTTTTCCCACTGCCTTTCCCTTTGCATGTGTCACCCACTTTAGTTTCCAGCTCCAAAATCTCTCTTGACAGTATACTTTGGCCTCATCACCACAGACTTTTCCATCCTTCAGATCATCTTCATCTCCTGAAAAATTTTACAGCTTTTAACTGTTATCACTCTCTTCATTGTTGTTCCTCTTCCTCTATTTTAACTAAGACAGTCATGTAAAAAAAAAAAAAAAACAACTTTTTTTTCCCCACCATTTAATAGTCGTCCCTCACCTTTAGGATAAACTCCAATTCCTATACATGCCTTACAAGACCTACCATCATTTGAGGCTTTTTCTTCTTATTTGCAACAGATTTTGCCATACCCCCTCAGAGACTCTATAATTCATCCCTGCACAATTATTTTCAAATCCTCCAAAGTAGAACCTCTTTCACTAGCCCCAAGTCTTTATGCAATCTTATTCTCTCCTTGGATCTATCTGCATTTCTCTTATCACCATAGTTTTCTAACTCTCCCACATCCTTCAGTATTTATTCACTTCCTGATAGCAATGTGTTTCTCTTGTTTACTGGCTAGTTTAGGTGACCTTTTTATGTAATAGTCTTTGTTCCCCTGTCATAGCACTAATTAATGTTGGTTGCATTACAGTCAATGTATCAACGCCTCATCTTTAAAAGACTAAAGTCTCTTTATGTATATTGACTATATTTTATTATTTCACTGTAAATCTTCTATGTCCAGCTCAGTGTGTGGCAGAAATTCAACACTTAATGGATATTTGTTGAGTTAATAGAAAAATGAAAGAAATTTCTTACTTTGCTTGGACTGCTCTAACAGAATACCACAGACTAGGTGGCTTACACACACAAAAAAAATATTTCTCACATTCCTGGAGATTGGCAACTCCAAGATCAAGGTGATAACAGATTTGATGTCTGGCTTCCTGGTTTGCAGATGGCCATCTTTTCCTTTTATTTGCACATAGCAAAGAGCAGAGAGTGAAACAAGCTCTCCAGTCTCATAAAGGCACTAATCTCATTCATGGGGGCTCCACCCTTGTGACTTAATTACAGCTCAAAGGCCCACCTACTAACACCATAACATTAAGGGTTAGTCTTTCAAGATATGCATTTTGAGAGAACAGTATGTAAGATAATAGTACGTACAGTATTCAGTACGTAAGATAATAGTACTCCCCAGCTGTATGTCTAACTCTTTAAAGAAAATGTTTTCATTTCCTTTAGCTAAATTAAAAAAAAATGCACATAATTCACTTGAATATGTTAGATTGTGGGGACTTTGTAACTTGTGGTGCTCAGAGCTGATCTTGCTAGATCCCATGTTATCTGAGCAGGCTTGACAGCTATGAAGGGTTCTCTACTTTAATATGGACACTGCGGTTGTATTAATTCTAAGTCAAAATTGCCTTTCTGACAGCCCTGTCATGCTATTGACACATATTCCACTTGTAATAAACTTAAACTCCAGGTCTATTTCACTTAAACTGTTAGAAATTCACAACTCACCTGTCCTGTAGTTTGCATTTGGTTCCTGAATTTAAGTTCAGCAATAAATTAGGAAATGAATTATTCAATATTGCCAGTAGCTAATATTGCTGTTCTTGTTTTCTACTCTAAAGGAATCCAGTGATACTTGTTGAATTTTGAATATAGTGTTCCTTCACAGTTTTTTTTTTTTTTATTGCTGCAGTCATGAAAGGTATGTAGTATGCTGAGCCACTAAATACTTCACTTCTGCTTTTGCTTTACCAGGCATTGAAAATATGGACCTTGACCTTGCTAAACTGTTCAATTATCTGGTGACTCTTCTGTTTCCTTTAAGAAATTTGTGTGACAAAGATTGAAGTTTGCAATAGTTTCCACACCTCTGACTGCCTTTCATCTGAGGAAAACTCACATTGAGAATTCTGAAACTGCTATTCTTAAGATTTGTGCATGATTTTTTACTTTACTGTTCTGTCAAACATCTTTCTTTTACTCCTAAAGTAATGCTTATTAGAACTTGGGTTTTCAAAATAAATATTTTCACATTTTTATGAAAATGTTTCAACGCTAGATATCATACTGATAAAATGCAATGGCCTATGTTAACTAAATAGAGGAAATGTACATATATATGTCATATGTATATCTCACAGGTATTGTAAACTTTAAAGATAGATATTTCAGGATTCCTGCTGATTAATATGTGAGAGTGACATTATTAGACTCCTGTTATAATTTAGTAGTTAAGGCCCCTTTGAATGGAAAAATAAATAAATAAAAAATAAAAAGGTCAGTGGCTAAAAGTCATGATTCTTGCTCACTAAAGATACAGGAAAAAAAAAAAGAAAAAAACAAATAACTTGAATTTTAATTTCTTCCAAAGAATTATTTATTATAATGTGGAGTTGGTAAGATATTTGCTGATTTAGTGAGGGATGTTTTTCATTGAGATTTTCATTTCAATTTAATGTCTTTACTTCTCTCTCTCTCTCCATATATATGTGTACACACACACACACACACACACACACATATATATATATTCTTTCATCTGTGTACCTATATCTATATTTGTATCTCTGTAAAGTAGAATAAATTTTCAACTGATTATGAGAGCGTATACGTATCACAGTTGCTAAATGATCATTTGACTTTAATTAGTTGGCAAAAAGGTGGGAACACCTACAATTTCAATGATTTATTAGTACAAATGGACTACATAATCATGGGTCTGTCTCATCAATCAACCAGGGTGAAAAGGTGACCTAAATTTTCTAGAAATAAAGCATCTTTATGTTAAAATCATGTTTCTTTGTTTTATTTTGAATTATGTGTTTATTATATATGTTGGCTTACTGATGACTTAGAGGGGAAAAGGAGTAAAATAGTCATAAGGAATACATACACTACTGAAATAAAGTGGTGGGTTTTTTTGGCATTTTCTTAGATAAAGGCAAACATTCAAGTACCTATATCTATTTGTAACTATAAGTTAACTGAAATTAAAATATGAAAACAAAATCAATGAAAAAATTGCACTGGACAGATTACAGAGGCAAGGAAGTCTTTTTCCAAGGTCACTGAGATAAAAGAGAGAGGTCAGAACTCAGTCTGAGATCAACTCCACTGAAACAAAAGCCTGGAGAGGTTTTAAGACCTGGAGTTAGGGGATTTTAGGCTATTTGTGTTTCTGAATTGTCTTTACCAAAATGAAAAGTAAATTTTCTCTCATATCTTCATATCAGGAGGTAGTTTTACAATTTGGTGTTAGCCTACCAAAGTTATGCTCCTTGAGAAAGACATTCCTATTTTGTAAACTAGCAAGAAGATTTTAAAAAGATTTACATCTCAAAGTAGCAGAGAAACAATTTCCAAGTATAGGTTTTCTAAAGCAAAGGCTCTAAGAAAAAGAATGTAGGGGGCCTGGTGTCAGAGTCCTGTCCAAAATTTAGTTAAGTTGTGGGGAACATTAAGCCAATCTTGGTCAAGGAACATTCAAAATCTCTTTACCCCTGTGAAATTTTATCTAATCATTCTAACCCACAATTCTTTCCCTTCTATCAGTTCTTGGAACTAAGTCACGGTTGTATTCCACATGTTGAAAGAGCTTACAAGAATTTTTGATTGGGGTACATTGTTTAAAATATTTTAGTTAGAATTTCTTTCAACAGGAATGGAATCTCAAGTTCGCAATCATTCCCACCAGTACTTAATATTTTATAACCATCTGATTTCCTAATTTCAATCATCTGCTATGTCCCTAAAGGCATTTGAATTTAAAACCACTGCAATTCACTTGAGCTTTAATACTTTTAGCGTTGTTAGTTGCTATATTATTCAGGGTTTTACAGAGAAACGGAATCAATTGTCTGTTTATACAAAGAGAAAAAGATCTATTTTAAGGAATTGACTCATACAGTATGACAAGACCAAAATGTGTAGAGCAGACCAGCAGGGTGGAATTTCAGGCAGAATTTGATCTTGAACGCTTTTGAGTCTGAAGGCAGACTAGAGGAGAATTATTTTCTCTTCAGGAGCCTGTCTTTCCCCTTAAGAACTTCAATTGACTGCATAAGGCCTACCCACATTATGGAGCATATTCTGCTTTACTTGGAGATCATTAATAAAGGCAATTATCTAATGCTATCCTCTAGGAAAATTGATTACATAAGGTATAAGTAAAGTTAAGGCCACTTAGAATCTTGAACGTCTAAAAATAGTGTTTATTAAAACAATAATTTTCAATGCAATTAATTTAAAAAGAGAGTCAAAAATTCAAACTAACAAAAGGTTCTTGTCAACTTTTCAAAAGCAAGGTGTGTAAAACATTAATAGCTTACTAGTGAATATCATATTTTACTTTTTTTTGTCTGTATATTTTTTCTTGAAAATATTGTAAACATCATAGCACTATATCTAATAGTGAAAATCCTGCTTAATCCCCAAGGCGTATCCCCCCAAACCAACGTTATCCAGTTAGTACAGAATCTTAGCAGACGGATTGTACTGAGAAATACACAACTAAGCCAATACACATCTGTATTGTAAACAATGCCAGAGTATATGTATTGTTTTATACTTCATTTTTCAATTGGTAGGTGATTAACATCCTTCTTGTCATAAGATATATATCTACTTTTTTAATAGCTGTATGTGACTTTTTTGAGAATTAAGTTAAATTTAGACCATTTTCATTATTGAACATTTCAGTCATCTACATATTGTTTCTTTGCAGACAGTATTGCAAATAATATCCTTATGCATATATCTGCAAGCAGCATAATTTTACATATGAATTTTGCAATTGTACAAGTTATTTCATTATATGTGTTTAGTATGGAAAATAACAATTCATCACAAAATAGAAGTTTTGGAAAGGCAATGTTATGCTACTTGAAGGTTCAAATTAACTTTGACATATTTACTGGCAAACCACTTATTGTTTCTTACACTGTTGCTGGTATTATAATTGTAAAATAGCTACATAAAATTCTACCTATTCTAGTTTTCCAAATTATCAGTCTATTCAACTTTTCTGTTCATGTAATTCATAAATTTTCTTTCCATACAAACATAAAACCTCTTCACCTTTGATTAAATAAACTTCCCCAGCTAATTCTTTTTTTTAATAGATATTTATTGGAGTATAATTGCTTCACAATACTGTGTTAGTTTCTGTTGTACAACAAAGTGAATCAGCCACATGCATACATATATCCCCATATCCCCTCCCTCTTGAGCCTCCCTCCCACCCTCCCTATCCCACCCCTCTAGGTCATCGCAAAGCACTGAGCTGATCTCCCTGTGCTATGCAGCTGCTTCCCACTAGCCATTTTACATTTGGTAGTGTATATATGTCCATGCTACTCTCACTTTGCCCCAGCTTCCCCCTCCCACCCTGTGTCCTCAAGTCCATTCTCTATGTCTATATCTTTATTCCTGCCTTGCCATTAAGTTCATCAGTATAATTTTTTTTTAGATTCCATATCTATGCATTAGCATAAGGTATTTGTTTTTCTCTTTCTGACTTACTTCACTCTGTATGACAGACTCAAGATCCATCCACGTCACTACCAAAAATTCAATTTTGTTTATTTTTTTCATATACCACTGCAGCTTTATTCATTAAAAAACATAGGTATATTCTTTCATCTCCACCTAAATGTTAGAGAGGGGATGAATAAAAGTTGAGATGAGCCTAATAAATTGTACAGCAAGAGATAAGGGAAAAGAAGAATGCAGTAGGGCTGCTTACTATGGCATGTTTTGAGCTGATCACCAAATTACCCTTAAATTCAGAGTAAACTTACTGTAACAACACTAAAAGTGTATATAGTATTGTTTTTTTCTCTTTCCACTGAAATTTTTCCTCATCAATTCCTCATAGAATTGTTTACTACTTGTCCATTTATTTATTTAAATTAAGATTTTATTTTTTTACAGCAGTTTTAGGTTCACAGGAAATTGAGGGTAAGGTGCATATATTTCTCACATATCCCCTATCCTGATACATGCATAGCTTCATCATTATCAAAACCACTCACAAAGTGTTACAACTGTTAGAAATGATGAACCTACTTTAACACATCATAACCACCCAGAGTCCAAGGTTACATTATAATTACCCTTGGCGTTGTACATTCTGTGTGTTCATACAAAAGTATGATATGTGTTCATCATTATGTTATCATAGAGTATTTTCACTGCCCTAAAATCCTCTATGCTTCACCTATTCATACCCACTACCCCCAACCCCTGGCAGCCATGACCTTTTCACTTTCTCCATATTTTTGCTTATTCAAAAAGTTATGCAGTTGAAATCTAACATTATGTAGCCTTTTCCAGTTTGGCTTCTTTCTCTCCTCTTTTCATGGCCTCATAGTTTATTTCTTTTTAGTGCTAAACAATATTCCACTGTCTAGGAATACCAGAGTTTATTTATCCATTCACCTATGGACGGACATCTTGGTTGCTTCCAAGTTTTGGCAATTACAAATGAAGCTTCCATAACATCCATGGGCAGGTTATTGTGTGGACATAATTTTTCAGCTCCTTTGGGTAAATACCAAGGAGGATGATTACTGGATCATATGGTGAAATTGTGTGTAATATTGCCAGAAACTTTCAACTGCTGAATGGATACAAAAACAAGACTTGTATATATGCTGCTTTCAAGAGACCCACTTCAGACCTAGGGATACATACAGACTGAAAGTGAGAGGATGGAAAAAGATATTCCGTGCAAATGGAAATCAAAAGAATACTGGAGTAGCAATTCTCATATCAGAAAAAAATCGATTTTAAAATAAAGACTGTTATAAGAGACAATGAAGGACACTATATAATGACCAAGGGATCAATCCAAAAAGAAGATATAACAATTGTAAATATTTATGCACCCAACATAGGAGTACCTCAATACATAAGGCAAATGCTAACAGCCATAAAAGGGGAAATTGGCAATAACACAATAATAGTAAGGGACTTTAGCACCCTTCTTTCACCAATGGACAGATCAGCCAAAATGAAAATAAATAAGGAAAAACAAGCTTTAAATGATACGTTAAACAAGATGGACGTAACTGATATTTATAGTACATTTCATCCAAAAACAACAGAATACACTTTCTTCTCAAGTGCTCATGGAACATTCTCCAGGATAGATCATATCTTGGGTCACAGATCAAACCTTGGTAAGTTGAGAAAATTGAAATCGTATCAAGTATCTTTTCCAACAACAATGCTATGAGACTAGATATCAATTACTGGAAAAAATTTGTCAAAATACAAACACATGGAGGTTAAACAATACACTACTTAATAACCAAGAGATCACTGAAGAAATCAAAGAGGAAGTCAAAAAATACCTAGAAACAAATGACAATGAAAACATGATGACCCAATACCTATGAGATTCAGCAAAAGCAGTTCTAAGAGGGAAGTTTATAGCAATACAATCCTACCTTAAGAAACAAGAAACACCTCAAATAAACAACCTAACTTTACACCTAAAGCAATTAGAGAAAGAAGAACAAAAAAACCCCAAAGTTAGAACAAGGAAAGAAATCATAAAGATCAGATCAGAAATAAATGTGAAAGAAATGAAGGAAATGATAGCAAAGATCAATAAAACTAAAAGATGGTTCTTTGAGAAGATAAACAAAATTGATAAACCATTAGCCAGACTTATCAAGAAAAAAAGGGAGAAGACTCAAATCAATATAATTAGAAATGAAAAAGGAGGAGTAACAACTGACACTGCAGAAAAACAAAGCATCATGAGAGATTACTACAAGCAACTCTATGCCAATACAATGGACAACCTTGAAGAAATGGAAAAATTCTTAGAAAAGTACAACCTTCCAACACTGAACCAGGAAGAAATAGAAAATATAAACAGACCAATCACAAGCACTGAAATTGAGACTGTGATTAAAAATCTTCCAACAAAAAGCTCAGGACCAGATGGCTTCACAGGTGAATTCTATCAAACAATTTCATTTATTTTTATAGTTGAGTAATATTTCATTGTATATATGAACCACATCTTCTTTAGCCACTCATCTGTCAATAGACATTTAGTTTGCTTTCATGTCCTGGCTACTGTAAATAGTTCTGCAATTAACATTGTGGTGCATGCCTCTTTATGAATTATGATTTTCTCAGGATATATGCCCAGTAGTGGGATCGCTGGTTCTAGTAGCTCTATTTTTAGATTTTTAAGGAACCTCCATACTGTTCTCCATAGTGGTTGTATCAATTTACATTCCCACCAACAGTGCAGGAGGGTTGTCTTTTTAACAATACCCTTTCCAGCATTTATTGTTTCTAGATTTTTTGATAATGGCCATTCTGACTGGTGTGAGGTGATAACTCATTGTAGTTTTGATTTGCATTTCTCTAATAATTAGGGATGTTGGGCATCTTTTCATGTGTCTCTTGACCAACTGTATGTTTTCTTGGGTTAAATGTTTATTTAGGTTTTACACCCATTTTTTACTCTGTTTTTGTTTTTTAATATTGAGCTCAATTAGCTGTTTGTATATTTTTGAAATTAATCCTTTGCCCATTGTTTCATTTGAAGATATTTTGTCCCATTCTGAAGGTTGTTTTTTCATCTTGTTTATGGGTTTCCTTTGCTGTGCAAAAGCTTTTAACATTAATTATGTCCCATTTATTTATTTTTGCTTTTATTTTCATTACTCTAGGAGGTGGGTCAGAAAAGATCTTGCTGTGGTTTATATCAAAGTGTGTTTTTCCTATGTTTTTCTCTAAGAGTTTTATAGTGTCTGGTCTTAAATTCAGGTTTTTAATCCATTTGGAGTTTACTTTTGTGTATGGCATTAAGTAGTGTTCTTATTTCATTATTTTACATGTAGCTGTCCAGTTTTCCCAGAACAACTTATTGAAGAGGATGTCTTTTCTCCATTGTATGTTCTTGCCTCCTTTGTTGTAAATTAGGTGACCATATGTGCATGGGTTTATCTCTGGGATTTCTATCCTGTACCATTGATCTATATTTCTGTTCTTGTGCATTTTCCATACTGTCTTGATTACTGTAGCTTTGTAGTATAGTTTGAAGTCAGGTAGCCTGATTCCTTCAGCTTCATTTATCTTTCTCAAGATTGCTTTGGCTATTTGGGGTCTTTTGTGTTTCCACGAACAAAATACTATCAAATGGAATCCAACAACATATTAAAAGGATCATACATCATGATCAAGTGGAATTTTTCCCAGTGATGCAAGGATTCTTCAATATACACAAATTAATCAATGTGATACACCGTATTAACAAATTAAGGAATAAAACCTTATAATCATCTTAGTACATGTAGAGAAAAACTTTCAACAAATTCAACACTGCTTTATGATAAAAACTCTCCAGAAAATGGGCATAGAGGGAACCTACCAACATAATAAAGACCATATATGACAAACCCACAGCAAACATCATACTCAATTGTGAAAAACTGAGACCATTTCCACTAAGATGAGGAACAAGACAAGTATGTCCAATCTCGCCACTCTTATTCAACATAGTTTTGGCAGTCCTAGCCACAATGATCAGAGAAGAGAAAGAAATAATAGGAAATACAAATTGGAAAACAAGAAGTAAAACTGTCACTGTTTGCAGATGATATGATACTATACATAGAAAATCCTAAAGATGCCACCAGAAAGCTACTAGAACTAGTCAATGAATGTAGTAAAATATCAGGATACAAAATTAATGAAATCTCTGGCTTTCCTATACACTAACAATGAAAAACAATGAAAAATCAGAAAGAGAAATTAAGGAAACTATCCCATTTACCATCACAACTAAAATAATAAAATACCTAAGGTGGTTAAAGACTTGTACTCAGAAAAATCTAAAACACTGATGAAAAAAATCAAAGATTACATAAACAGATGGAGAAATATACCATGATTTTGGATTGGAAGAATCGATATTGTCAAAATGACTACACTACCCAAAGCAATCTACAGATTCAATGCAATCCCTCAAAATACCAATGGCATTCTTCACAGAATCAGAAAAAAAAAATTACAGTTTGCATGGAAACACAAAATGTCCTCAGCTAATTCTTATACTATTATGACCCAAGCTGTTTAATACAAGACTTTCTGAAATCCTGTGTGCTGAACATAGATTTTTTTTCCCCCCAATCCTTCAGAAAGGAGAATTGAGTTGGAAAATAAAAGGTTTGATTTTGATCATCTTGAGTTACAATTAATAACTCTTCTTCAAAATGGTTTTACATGTATGCAGTGTTGTCAATATAGTTAAGAAATAAAAAATCCAACAGTTACTAATTGCATATTCTAAAAAAAAGAACTTCATTATCTGTTATAATTTTATACTTCATTAAAGCTCTTTTGTGTATATCATACTCTTTCTCATCATCAAAGAATATCTGTAGCTCATTAACTATCTCGAAATGACAAATTACTTTCTTTCTTTGACTACAAGTTTTTCTCCTTTTTATCTCTAAGCAGTTTTCTTTCAATATTACATTTAATCTCTTTTACCCTTTAAATGATTTACTTCTTAACTAACAGGAACAACTTCATAATTAAATGTTTGGACAGGAAAAAAAGATTATCTGTTTTGCTGAAGAGTATGGATATAGATTGGCCCACTGTATAAGAAGTCTTTATCACCAATAGTATGGAAATGGAAATGCAAGGGAGATTATGAATACCAAAATAATATTTAAGCCTGATCAATAAAAATGCTTTTAAATTTTATGGACTTGAGATTTTCATATTTATTTTTACTGTGGTTAAGCCACATAGTTGAACTCTGTCCCACTGATAACGTTGAAGAATATTGTCATGCCTAAATCATTTTAATACAAGGAAAAGAGTTCTGCCATGTTGTCAGTAAATGATAACATCTTTCTGTTTACAATATTTTGTGTTCTTGACTTTCAAGTTTAAATGTTGTCTGGATCTCAATAGCAATGTTAACAACTAAACATACCAGATTTCACAGAGCAGTTCCAACATATAAGTTGGTTGCCAAGTTAGAAAGAATCAACCAAAGTCCAAACCTCAAAACAAACTCTGGGATATAGACTGGCCACTGATGAGCAAAGCAATCTCTTCCATATTTGAAAATGGATTGAAGGGCACAGGTGTGCATCATGATGGTAGGAAACTATATATTTTATTTAATATTGGTGGGTCAAACTTGCTTTTATTCTTTCTCTTGTTAATCTTTATCTCACTGCTTGTCAAGAATGCAAAGTAATCCAGATTTTAACCAGTGACATATACAGATAGTAAGTAGTTCATATAACATCTCAGGGATAGTCAACTTAAATTTTAAAATTAGTGTCTCCTAATTTCAAAATTATCTGCCTCTGTCTGATGATGCACTATATAATATATAACATTAATTCATTATTTAACATACAAACCTATATGCATACACACACAATATTATCAGGGTATAATAAAACATAAGTAATTATTTTTCAAATAAGGCACTCTTTATAAGTGCAAATGATATTAAAATATACTTGTTTGGATCTAAGTTTAATCAAACAACTTATGGACCTTACATTTCAGTTCATTTTATGGGAAATATTGTAAAATAAATGTAAGGCAACATATGATATACCAACAAATTCAAGAAAACTTATTTTTTAACAGCAACTGGTTTTAAAATAATCTGAGGATTTCTTAATAGTTGAGATTTTACACCCTATTTATCTACCTGTCTCTTCACCTGTCCATTTATCATCTATCTCTCTAATGAAGTCAGTGCTTTAAAATGACTTTTCTAAGAATAATGAAAAAGCTCAGAGATAGTTAAAAAACCTTTTCCCTGGTATTGGATGTTAACTTTAAGTAGGGTGTTGGGGAATAAAAAAAAAAACAAAACAGTGGGAAATAAAGGACACTCGAATGGGTCTTTGGTGGGGGATAACACAGAAATCATGAACAATAGATGTCTGCAATCTCCTAGCAACAACATGCTGATGACCTCAAAATCAGTTAAGCATGGGAAATAGAAGCCAGCATTCTATGGTTACAAGTCATTTTCTCTACTTTTGTTTTTATACTGAGTATTTTATGTTTCTTAATTTGTAGCTTCTTTTCTCCTAAGAGAGAATAACCCCCAAATGACAAAATTTTCTGTTCAAACTTTTACATCTTTATTTGAACGAAAGCAATCAAGTGAGTCTATTAAGGGAAAAGAGTTAATATTCTTTCATTATTTCTAAAATTTATTTAAACAGCAATTGGAGGATTTGCACCTAAACAGTGGTGTTAATGACTATTGTCAAGATAAGTTTTCAGGCTTATCATTCAGAAAGAATGTCTCCATTATTTCATACAGACAGTGTTGTCGTTTAATCACCTAGTGTGTGACGATGCTTTAACACTCTATGGATCACTATAGTAAGAATTAATAATTCAGTACACGGAATGGATTTTGACTTTTAAAAAAATCTGCCCACTAGGGGAAGAGGATTGGATTAATGATAATCTTTATTTGAAGACACATGATTTTTCTGCCTGTGAATAACTCTATGTGTATGTATTCATGTATGTATGAATATGGGTGGGTGTTTGTTTTTATTATATAATGAACAACCATGAAATCAGCACAAATGTAAAAGCTAGAAATGTAACAATATCTATTTCTATCTACTCTTTTCAGCTACTGTTGACCCTTTCATGTTCAATCTTCCTGCTTCCATCCAGAAATAATACATATCCTGAATTTTGTTTTCATTGTTTGCTTGCATTTTTTAAAAATAGTGTTATTACATATGTGTTAATGTCTGTAAAATTCTTATTTAGCTTTTCATATATGTTTTTGAAGATTGTATGAACAGTTATCTTCCAGGACTTGCTTATTCCTTTCTCAGTCATAACTGCATTGTTAGTAATTTACATTCATATTAATCTGTGAAGATATGCTCCATTCATAGCTATATTTAATATTACATCATATAAATATGTCATAATTTATTTTTTGGTTTCCTCATTTTTAGCTATTAAAAACAGTAATGCAATTAACATTTTTTTCCTTTTAGTTTTAAATACTCTGTGGCCCTACTGTTACGAAACCCACATGTGAAGCTAATCTACATATACTGGGTTGTAGTGAAGGAAAGTGTAGAGTGTGTTGCAAGTAGCAAGCAAGGGATATGGGCAGCTAATACTCAAAAGACCCAAACTCCCTAATGGATTTCAGGGAAGAGATTTTAAAGGCACGATGAGGGAGGGGAATTGCAAGATGTGTGATCAGCTCATGCACAATTCTCTGGTTGATGGTGAGGGAAGAGGGTGGTGTTACACGGGTTAACATCATCAATCACCAGACTCCAGCTGGGCTCAGGGCTCTGTGCTCATGGACATCATGCAGTTAACTTCTCCCATCTGGTAGGGGTTTTAGCATCTGCAAACAACTCAGGAATGTGCATCAGACATTGACATCTATGGCCTTGAAGGAGGCACTAAAGATTCTGTGACAGTTATATGGCTGATCTATTATTTAAATTGTTACCAGTTCTCTTGGTCCAACTGCTATTTTTTGTTACTACATTTTTTCAATCATTAATTCTTGAGCCAGCCTTTTGTGGCTCAGAGGAGGCCTGGGAGACTAAAGCTTTTCTACAAACAAGAGGCAGGCAGAGAATATGATGAAGTCTGCCCTGGGAAGGCACCATAGTGTCCTGCTCAGTTATAATAGATATAATCATTGAAAAACCTGCATAGCTGCATTTTTAAAAATCCAATGTAATCATCTGTTTCTCTTATCAGCAAGTTTATTGTTTTTATTGCATTTATGTATGTATGTTTTTGACCTTGTTGCAAAAAGTTGAACTCAACTTTGTTCAATGACAGTTTTGTTCCTGGTAGTCTTTGGCTAGAGGACATAGAAATTACCATCAATTAAGTTAAAATAAAGTACTTTACTCTCTCTAAACACCTTATTCTCTTCCTAAACACCTAATGAATCACTTTTTTTTCTTATATTCAGAGAGACTTCATAATAGAGAAAATATAGCTTTTTTGATTCTATGTTATGACCTGAAGCAATAAAAATGTATTCATGATTTAGTCTTGATTATATCTAAATATCTTTATGTATTCATCCTTTTTAGTAAATTTTTTCTTTTCTGGATTATAATGCTCTTATGGATCCACATTTTTTGTGTTTTGTCTTTTATAAGCTTCAAACCAATTTATATCCAAATTAAAATGTCAATATTTAACATACATCTCAGCACATTTTTTTCTCAGTTAGCATGATGGCACTCTAATTTCATAAGAATAAATCTGGGTTTTAGAACATGAAATTTCATGAAAGTGTTCAACCTTGAGGTCCAGGACAGGAGCGGAATGTGTTTTCAATATTTTAACAAGTGTATCTTCAGTTTAATCTAGTGAAATTTTAATTATTCATTTAAAAATATATGATGGCTTGTTTCTAGGCAATGTCAAATGTTTCCTTCCCTCTCTCCATATGCAGTACAAACTTTTGCTACTATTTAGTTTACTTCATTATATAAGTCATATTAGATTAAACACACCAAGAAACAGATAAATTAGCAACAAAGTTTTTTCTGTTTCATATGTTAGTTTTAAATGCAATCTATTCTGTTTCCAATGTCAAAAGCAGTACTAACTTTCCTAGCAAAAAACCTTTAAATGTGTTAAGTAAATGTAATCATATACCATTATCTAATTGACAAAAACAATAATCTCATTTACTGAACAGTTACATTGACTGTTTTCAACAATCACAACAATATGCTTGTAAATATGTTTTTATACAATCCTCACAGTGTCCTTGTGGTCTAGGCATTAATATTAACCCCATTTGTCAATGAGAGAACTTAGACTTAATATCAAATTATATATTCAAAGTCATAAATGTGTAACCTATTTATTTAAATATTTAGTCCAAAATAATATTAAACTTTAATTTCTGACTCTATTCAAATCTTCCTGTATGTTCTCCTTATCTTAGGTATGATAGCTGAGTACTTCATTCCATACTCTGATAGTGTATACATGCATGGAGGTCAGGGGAGGGTGTTGGTAGGTGACTATACTATTCTTGCTTTGCTCCTTCTGTCTCTTCTGATCCGATGGCAGGAAATGGGTGTTGTGAAACATTCAAAATATTGAACTAATGAAGCCTCTGTATTAGATATTTAGTTGCATTTATAATTAGTTCTCTCTTGTCTCTCATGGCAAGGTACAATAACTGTCACTGGCCATTTTAACATAAATTTATGTAAGATCTTACAGCTTTCTCAGATCTGTTGGAAAGAAATTCTCCATAGTATTTCAACACATCTTGCATCAGCTTTTGTTCTGAACTATCTTTTCAAGAATGTTTGCATAGCAAACAGCTGTTAAGATATGGTGTTTCCCTCTAGGTCAAAGTCCAGACTTTAATGTCCAGCATAATAAAGAAAATGTTTCCCTTAGGGCAAGTTTGGACAAGTTTGCTAGAAGCACCCTTTAACATAGGAGTTTCCTAGACTTGGGGTTCTCAGATGTGACACAAACCTTCCATGTGTCTTCCATATACTTGAGTCTCCTTCTGCATTGCTTCCACAGGAGGTAGAGACAAGGGAAACTGATGTGAAAATAAAGCTCATTCTGTCTGCTTGTCATGATAAATAAATCACTTTATTATTGACTAAGGAGTTTTTTATCTGCCTGCGTCTAGGAAATCATTGCAGGCTAACTTGTTAGTTTGCAACAAGAGTAAAAATTCAGCCATTTAACAATTCTTCACAAAGTCCTTCCTCACTGATACACCTCTGGAAAGAGCCATGCTTGGGCAGGTTCTTTCAGAAAAAATACAATTCCTGTTACTTTTCTCAAGTCATTTGACCCAAGGGAAAAGTCAGTCGCACAAAACTCTGGTATTTTTATTTTTATTTTTTTGCATTAAGTACTAGTAGCCAAAATTTATTAAGGGCTTATAATATATCAGGGATTTACTAAGACCTTTAAATGCTCATATAATAACATTTGCTCCTTACAATAACCCAATGAGGTATTTACTATTATTTAGAAGTAATTTTATTTATTTATTTATGTTTAACTTTTTATTTTATACTGAAGTATAGTAGATTAACAATCTTGTGTTAGTTTCAGGTGTACGGCAAAGTGATTGAGCTATATAGTAGGTCCTTGTTGGTTATACATTTTAAATATAGCAGTGTGTACATGTCCATCCCAAACTCCCTAACTATCTCTCCCACCCCACCCTTCCCCTCAAGTAACCATAAGTTTGTTCTCTAAGTCTGTGAGTCTGTTTCTGTTTTGTAAATAAGGTCATTTGTATATATTTTTTAGATTCCTCATATAAGTGATGTCATTTCTCTTTATCTGACTTACTTCACTCAGTATGACAATCTCTAGGTCCATCCATGTTGCTACAAAAGTCATTATTTCATTATTTTTATTGGTTAAGTAATATTCCATTGTATATATGTACTACATCTTCTTTATCCATTCTTCTGCTCATGGATATGTAGGTTTCTTTCATGTCTTGGTTATTGTAAACAGCACTACAATGAACATCGGCATGCATGTATCCTTTCAGACCATGTTTTATTCTGGGTATATGCACAGAAGTGGGATTGCAGGATCATATGGTAGATCTATTTTTAGTTTCTTAAGGAACCTCCATACTGTTTTCAGTTTACATTCCGACAGCAGTGTAGGAGAGTTCTGTTCTCTCCACTCCCTCTCCAGCATTTATTGTTTATGGATTTTTTGATGATAGCCATTCTGACTGGTATGAGGTGATATCTCATTGTACTTTAGAATTGCATTTCTCTAATAATTAGCGATGTTGAACATCTTTTCATGTGCCTCTTGGCCACATGTATGTCTTTGGAGATATGTCTATTTAACTCTTCTGTGCTTTCTTTGATTGTTGTTTGGGTTGTTTGTTTTGATGATATTAAGCTACATAAGCTATTTGTAAATTTTGGAGACTAATCCTTTGTCTGTCACACCACCTGCAAATATTTTCTTCCATTCTGTGGTTTGTCTTTTCATTTGTGTATGGTTTCCTTTGCTGTGCAAAGCTTTTGAGTTTAATTAGGTCTCATTTGTTTGTTTTTGTTTTTATTTCCATTACTCTGGGAGACAGATTGAGAAAGAAATTGCTGTGATTTATGTCAGAGAGTGTTCTGCCTATGTTTTCCTCTAAGAGTTTTATAGTATCAGGACTTACATTTAGGTCTTAAATCCATTTTGAGTTTATTTCTGTGTATGGTGTTAAAGAGTGTTCTAATTTCATTCTTTTCCATGTAGCTATCCAGGTTTCCCAGCACCATTTATTGAAGAGATGTCTTTCCTCCATTGTATAGTCTTGCCTCCTTTGTTGTAGGTTAATTGACCATAGGTTTGTGGGTTTATTTCTAGGCTTTCTAGCCTGTTCCATTGATCTATATTTCTGTTTTTGTGCCAGAACCATACTCTTTTGATAGCTAAAGCTTTGTAGTATAGTCTAAAGTCAGGGAGCCTGATTCCTCCAGCTCAGTTTTTCTTTCTCAAGATTGCTTTGGCTATTTGGGGTCTTTTCTGTCTTCATACAAATTTTAAGATTTGTTGTTCTAGTTCTGTGAAAAATACCTTTGGTAAATTGATAAGAATTGTACTTAATCTGCTGATTGCCTTGGGTAATATAGTCATTTTGACAATGTTGATCCTTCCAACCCAAGAACATGGTATATCTTTCCATGTGTTTGTGTTGTCTTCAGTTTCTTTCATCAACATCTTATAGTTTTCAGGGTACAGGTATTTGTCTCCTTAGGTAGTTTTGTTTTTTTTTTTAACATCTTTATTGGTGTATACTTGCTTCACAATGGTGTGTTAGTTTCTGCTTTATAATAAAATGAATCAGCTATATATATATATATATATACCCCCATATCTTTTCCCTCTTGTGTCTCCCTCCCACCCTCCCTATCCCACCCCTCTATGTGGTCACAAAGCAACGAGCTGATCTCCCTACACTATGTGGCTGCTTCCCACTAGCTATCTATTTTACATTTGGTAGTGTATATATGTCCATGCCACTGTCTCACTTCATCCCAGCTTACCCTTCCCACTCCCCATGTCCTCAAGTCCATTCTCTACATCTGTGTCTTTATTGCTGTCATGCCTCTAGGTTCTTCAGAACCATATTTCTTTTTTTTAGCTTCCATATATATGTGTTACCATACAATATTTATTTTTCTCTTTCTGTCTTACTTCACTCTGTATGTATGACAAACTCTAGGTCCATCCACCTCACTACAAATAACTCAATTTCATTTCTTTTTATGGCTGAGTAATATTCCATTGTATATATGTGCCACATCTTCTTTATCCATTCATCTGTCAATGAATAATTAGGTTGCTTCCACATCCTGGCTATTGTTAATTCTCCTTAGGTAGGTTTATTCCTAGGTATTTTATTCTTTTTTGATGTGATGGTAAATGGGATTGTTTCTTAAATTTCCCTTATTGTTCTTTTTTTTAGTGTATAGAAATGCAACATATTTCTGTGTATTAATTTTATAACCTGCAAATTTACAAAATTCACTGATGAGCTCTAGTAGTTTTCTTGTAGCATATTTAGGATTTTCTATGTATAGTATCATGTCATCTGTAAGCAGTAAGAGTTTAACTTCTTCTTTTACAATTTGGATTCTTTTTATTTATTTTTCTTCTCTGATTGCCATGGCTAGGACCTCCAAAACTTTGTTGAATAAGAGTGGTGTATGTGGATATACTTTTCTTTTTCCAAATCATAGAAAAAATGTTTTCAACTTTTCACCATTACATATAATGTTAACTGGAGGTTTGTCATATATTGCCTTTATTATGTTGAGGTGTGTTCCCTCTATGTCCACTTTCTGGAGTGTTTTTATCATAAATGAGTGTTGAATTTTGTCAAAAGCTTTTTCTGCATCTATTGAGATGATTGTATGGTTTTTTATTCTTCAGTTTCTTGATGCAGTGTATCACACTGATTGATTTATGGATATTAAAAATCCTTGCATTCCTGGGATAAATCCCACTTGATCATGTTGTATGATCCTTTTAATGTATTGTTGGATTTGGATGCTAGTACTTTTTTGAGGATTTTTGTGTCTATGTTCATCAGTGATATTGGTCTGTAGGTTTGTTTTTTGTGGTATCGTTGTCTGCTTTTTGTATCAGGGTGATGGTGGCCTCATAGAAGAAACTTGGGAGTGTTCTTCCCTCTGCTATATTTTAGAAGAGTTTGAGAAGGATAAGTGTTACCTCTTCTCTAAATGTTTAATAGAAATTGCCTGTGAAGCCATCTGATACTGGACTATTGTTTGTTGGAAAATTTTTAGTCACAGTTTCAATTTCAGTGCTTGGTCTGTTCAGAGTTTCTATTTTTTCCTGGTTCAGTCTTGGGAGATTGTACCTTTCTAAGAATTTGTTCATTTCTTCCAGGTCATCCATTTTATTGGCATATAGTTGTTTGTAGTAGTCTCTTATGATCCTATGTATTTCTGTGGTGTCAGTTGTAACTTATCCTTCTTTATTTCTAATTTTATTGATTTGAGTCCTCACCCTTTTTTGCTTGATGAGTCTGGTTAAAGGGTTATCAGTTTTGTTTATCTTTTCAAAGAACCAGCTTTAGTTTCATTGATCTATGGTATTTGTTTACTTCATCTTTATTTCATTTATTTCTGCTCTGATATTTATGATTTATTTCCTTCTACTAACTTCAGGTTTTGTGTTTTCTTCTTTTTCTAGTTGCTTTAGGTATAAGTTTAAGTTGTTTATTTGAGATTTTTTTGTTTCTTGAGGTAAGATTCTATTGCTGTAAACTTCCCTCTTAGAACTGCTTTTGCTGCATCCCATAGGTTTTGGATCATTATGCTTTCATTTTCATTTGTCTCTAGGTATTTTTTTGATTTCCTTTTTGATTTTTTCAGTGATCCATTGGTTGTTCAGTAGCATATTGTTTAGTCTCCACATGTTTGTGTTTTTTACAGTTTCTTTTCTTGTAGTTTATTTCTAATCTCATAACTTTGTGGTCAGATAAGGTGCTTGATATGATTTCAATTTTCTTAAATTTACTGAGGCTCGCTTTGTGGACCAGCATGTGGTCAGTCCTGGAGAACGTTCCATGTGCACATAGGAAGAATGTGTATTCTGCTGCTTTTGAATGGAATGCTCTATAAATATCATTTATATTCATCTGATCAAATGTGTCATTTAAGGCCTGTTTCTCCTTATTGATTTTCTGTCTGGATGATTTGTCCATTGATGAAAGTGTGGTGTTAAAGTCCTCTCCTATTATTGTGTTACTGTTGATTTCTCCTTTTATGGCTGTTAGTATTTTCCTTATATATTGAAATGCTCTATATATATATATATATATATATATATATATATATGTTGGGTACATGTATATTTACAATTGTTATATCTTCTTGGATTGATCACTTGATAATTATGTAGTGTCCTTCTTTGTCACTTATAACAGCCTTTATTTTAAAGTCTATTTTGTCTGATATGAGTATTTCTATTCTAGCTTTCTTTTGATCTTCATTTGCATGGAATACCTTTCTCCATCCTCTCACTTTCAGTCTGTATATTCCTAGGTCTCAAGTGGGTCTCTTGTATATAACATGTATATACATGTCTTGTTTTTGCTTCCATTCATCCAGTCTATGTCTTTTGGATGGAGCATTTTATCCATTTACTTTTAAGGTAATTATCTTTTTTTTTTTTTTTTTGTGGTACACGGGCCTCTCACTGTTTTGGCCTCTCCCATTGTGGAGCACAGGCTCTGGATGTGCAGGCTCAGTGGCCATGTCTCAGGGGCTTAGCCGCTCCACGGCATGTGGGATCTTCCCAGACTGGGGCACGAACCCATGTCCCTTGCATCAGCAGGTGGACTCTCAACCACTGCGCCACCAGGGAAGCCCTTAAGGTAATTATCTTTATGTAAGTTCCTATTGCCATTTTTTAATTGTTTTGGGTTTGTTTTTATAGGTCCTTTTTCCTCCCTTCTTCTCTTGTTCTCTTCTCCTGTGGTTTGATGAACATCTTTATTGTGTTTGCATTGTTTTCTTTCTTTTTTTGTGTGTGTATCTATTGTAGTTTTGGGGTTTACTATTCCCATGGGGTTTTGATAGAGACATCTATATATGTACAAGGTTGTTTTAATTTGCTGGTCTCTTTCCCACCTAGTGATGTTCCTTTAGTATTTGTTGCAAAGCTGGTCTGGTGGTGCTCAATCCTCTTAGCTTTTCCTTGTCTGTGAAGTTTTTTGATTTCTCTGTCAAATCTGAATTAAAGCCTTGCTGGGTAGAGTATTATTAGTTGCAGGTTCTTCCCTTTCATCCCTTGAAATATAACTTGCCACTTCCTTCTGGCCTGCAGAGTGTCTGTGAAAAACCTGCTGATAACCTTATGGGAGTTCCCTTGTATGTTATTTGTTGTTTTTCCCTTGTTGCTTTTAATATTTTTTCTTGTATTTAATTTTTGTTAGGTTGATTACTATGTGTCTTAGCATGTTCCTCCTTGGGTTTATCCTGCCTGAGAGTCTCTGTGCTTCCTGGACTTGGGTGACCGTTTCCTTTCCCATGTTAGGGAAGTTTTCAGCAATTATTTTTTCAAATATTTTCTCGGGTCCTTTCTCTCTTTCTTTTCCTTCTTGGACCCTTATAATGTGAATTTTGGTAAATTTAGTGTTGTCCCAGAGGTCTCTTAGAATGTCTTCATTTCTTTTCATTCCTTTTTTTTTTTTTTTTTTTTTTCTTTTTCTGTTCTGCGGCAGAGATTTCCACCATTTTGTCTTCCAGGTCACTTATCCATTTTTCTGCCTCAGTTATTCTGCTATTGATTCTTCTAGTGTATTTTTCTTTGCAGTTATTGTGTTGGTCATCTCTGTTTGTTTATTCTTTAGTTCTTCTAGGTCTTTGTTAATCATTTCCTGTACCTTCTCAATCCTTACCTCCATTCTTTTTCCAAGATCCTGGATCACCTTCACAATCATTATTCTGAATTCATTTTCTGGAAGGTTGTCTATCTCCACTTCACTTACTTTTTTTTCTGGGGTTTTATCTTGTTCCTTCATCTGAGACATATTCCTCTGCCATTTCATTTTATCTAATTTTCTGTGATTGTGGTTTCTGTTCCACAGGCTGCAGGATTATAGTTTTTCTTGCTTCTTCTCTGCCCCTTTACTTGAATATATATGTTATCATAGGGCTGAAAAGTCCAAAATCTTCTAAGTAGGCTGGCAGTCTGGACACTCAGAGAAGAGTTTACATTGCAGTCTTGAGTTGACAGGCAGTATGGAATTAGAAAACCTTTTTCTTAGCAATTTTTCTTACAAAGTTGGCATTCCTCACCCATATGAGTGCTACCTCAGGACACATGCCCAATTCCTCATAAGCAGTGTAGCTTTAATGGCAACTTCCCACCGTGAGTAAATTTATGTTCAGCAGCAAGTCTCTTTCTTCCTTTGAAACCAGCACCTCACTGCTTCTCTTTTTGCCCAGCCATAAAGGCATTGGGTGTCCCACCTTCAGATTTAGAAGATGTAGATAAAAATCGGCACTAGTTCTGTAACCCTGGATCTCTATGAAGCACATGTCAAGGTTCTCCCAGAAACTATTTTATGCTGTGTTTTATTGCAGCATTGGGAAATTATTGAAAAACTGCAGTTCAGACAACATCCAGCTGTTCAGATGTGCTGGTATTTGCTTTTGCGTTGATCCTAATCTATTTAATGAGCTTACTTAAAGTAACCAGTCAATTTATGTGCTACGGATTCATGAGGTAATAACTTATAACAAACTGCAAATCTCTGTACTGCTTCTGTCATTGTAAACATTTTGTTGTGAAAAAAAAAAAGTCAGCTGAATTAAATAGTATGCTTGGTGATGGAGTTCCTTTATATTCTGTGGGATGAGGTGCAAACTCCTCATCCCACAGTTGGTAGGAGGAATATTGATAATACTGCATTTTCTTTGCCTCTTCCCCTTATACACTAGTTATGTAGAATCATCCTCTTTCCTTTCTGGGAAATGAAAAAATACACTGGAGTTTTCTACTCTCTAAGAATTCCTTTCAAGGAATTATTTTTTTTTCATTCTATCTTTCATTTTTTCTTCTCTTAGCTATTGAAAGAATTGGTCACTAACAATTTTTGTCTTCCTTTTACAAGTCCTGTTGGCATGTGTCTTATCTTGCACTTAACCCTCAATTATCCTCTGCTTTGAGACCACTGTCAATTCCTTACAATATAAGAACATCTAATATGTGGCTGAGCTCAGATTCACATCCAGATATGTGTGATGGCAGATTGTGAGTTCTTCATAAATATGCTGAGTTCTCTCACAGAAAGGTAAAGGTCAGAAATAAACAATTTGGGGGAAGTATTCAGAGGACTCCATCTCTTACCTCTCATAATTGTATTTTTACAATACAATACAAATCAGTTATTCAGAAAACTGAAATTTCTAAAAAACACATGAAATAAAAGTTCCACATTTTTCTCATTAGATTCAACAGACATAAAATTACTCTGGCAAATTGCTTACAAAATTTTCTCAGTGTATGGCATCAATTTCTATGCTAACTTATTGTGGACTGTAATAAACAGCTTATGAAATGAAATGAGTCTGTGGATTATGATTTGAATAGCACTATGCCAAAGCATTCACAGGTATTAGTATTACACACAGGACTCCACATTATCTCTTGTTATATCCCAAAATGCAATTTTTTTTCTCCAAGACAAGTTAACTCTTTTTTTAAATTTAGATCACACCACTATATCTTGGACCTTATTTAATATTTCATCTTCCCAGTAATAGTGGTATCTTTGTTGAGGTTATTTTAATAACTATTGGCATGATGCTGTTTATGTGATTTATTACTGAAATACTAATTCCCTTATATGTATACTGACGTTTAATTGCTATCCCCTTTGCTGTTAATTCTCTCTTTTCAAATATCTATATAAATCATTACTTTTCAGAAAAATAACTTCCTTTAAAATAAATCTCTTAAACCATAAATACAATGTTATATCTCTGGATTCCAGAGCATGTTTTATGTTTTTAATACTTAATTTATCAGGATATTTTCCAATTTAAAAAGTAGAGATTTGTGGCTGCTTTTAATATTCTGTAATAATAGTTCCTTTCCTATTGTCAAAATCTTTGGGGAATTTGGATGGTCTTCAGTCTTAGCATAACTGGTTGGCACTAATGATTGCTAGTCATTTGATTTGGTGTGAAAGACCCTAGATTTAGGGGTAGTACTAACAGAATTTTTTAAATGTAATTCAGATTTATTTAATAACATTAATGAGTATTTAAAATTGTGTTGCTCTATTCTAAGAACACTACTTAGCATCAAGGATCTTTTGGTTGTTATTTTTTGCTTCACTTCCTAGTGCTGTAGCTAAGGAGAATTACATTTCATTTCTCTGTCACATTTCAAATAATGAGGATATATCAGTAGCGCTAAGGAAGCTACTCTAGATCTGATTAAATCCTTGCAGATCCCAGCTTTCTTTTATATTGGTAACTACTATCTCTGCCCACTTAATCCTCCCATGCCATCTAATTTCAAAGCATAATTGTCATTCATAGGTATCTTTTTGTTTCTCATTCCTAAAAAATTGTAACCTTTTCAATCATAAACCAATATACAAAAATGGTGATCTCTTTGTAATCTATGTGGCATATGATTTAGGGAATGACTAGCAATGAAAATTAACTTTTATTCCTTGCAGAAAGATATATTTTAAAAGACAAGATCTCCTGGATAACGAAATGTATATTTTCTCCATTCATGTTTTTTATGGTGTCTCCCAATAATATGTCTTACATTACACTGTTCATTCTAAAAATATCTTTACCAATCATTTAATATGAGAGTCTAGCTACTTAGTACAAGGAAAGTGAAAATCAAGTTAAATTAAGTTTAAAACTAAAATTTTGCATTTAAAATTGAAAAATTCCACGTAACTTGGGATTATTTATAATCATTCATTCAATTATTCATTTGTTATTTAAATCAACAAACAAGTTAAATTTTGGGGGTGACTTCTGTTACTCCAAGGAAATAATATGGACATACATATAACTTTAGAGGCTATATAATAAAACTGTAAGTATGTCAGTTTGTTGTTTTGTATCCAAGCTTTCAGAAAGCCTTTTATTTATTCATACAATGCCCCATTGCACGAATCTGAGTGTGATGCACAGCCCCATACTGCAATAATGCAGTGTGGAAATAGAAAAGAGCCAGAAATATGT
This sequence comes from Delphinapterus leucas, assembly GCF_059928025.1. Taxonomy (NCBI): domain Eukaryota; kingdom Metazoa; phylum Chordata; class Mammalia; order Artiodactyla; family Monodontidae; genus Delphinapterus; species Delphinapterus leucas. The sequence continues at coordinate 42,834,034 of NC_143146.1, read as the reverse complement.
ATTATTTCTGCTAAGAATGAGATCCTGAGCATGGAATCTAGGTTTTTGACAATCAGATGCTCTAATCTGGGACTTTGGATTTTGAGTGAATAAAATATCAAGAACAGCTATGAAATTATTCATTACAGCGGTGGCACTGGCATTCCGCTGTCAGTGGAGCTAGCAGCTGTTTCCTAAGGGGACCGTCCCTGTTTGTGCTGGGTTCTGCCCTTCAATGTCCAGCCTCCCCTGGCTCTCTACATGTTTCTGAGTTTGGTTCTTTATGGATTCTATGAAATCTCTGTTGATATACAAAAATAAAAATAATAGTACCTTAAACAATGGAAAAATATCTCCCTCAAAGGTCTTGGGATAAGCAACCCATCAACGGAATGGTTGCTGTGTTCTGGTTAAGTCCTCAGACATCCTCATACTTTCCATCTTTTGTTTTGTCATCCCAAGTGTGTATTCTTGGTCCTATTGGTCCAAATGAGAGTGAATAGTTTACTTCCTATGTCTTCTACTTAAATACAAACTCAGTGAACAAAGAGAAATAATATTTCCTTACTGCTTAGTGCTTAGTGCTTAGATCATGGACTGGAGCACAGTGGGAAGTCCATTAATTATTTATGGAATAAATAAATGACCTCTAATTTTGTGTAGGCCTATTTGTCTTGAAAATAAGTCAAGGAAGTCTTTCTCTCACAGAATTTCCTGTACTTACTTTGCTAGCACCTAGTCCTTCAGAGTTCTGCTCTCTTTTACCTTAACCTAAACTTAATCTATTTATATAATCACTTTAGACTAGATAGCTATCAGATTAGCTGATGTTTATTATGGTACCTAATTGCATCCTAAACTCTCAGTAACTCTTAATTATCAATAATAGCAAAACATTCAGCCAGAATTGGCCTCTAGCTCTTCGGAAATGTTATTCACAGAGGCTGCAATTCAAGGTTGACATAAAGTAAATACATTTTCCTCTAATTTTTTCTTTTGTCAAGCTTCTCAATCAGAGTATTTTACTCATAATTTTTAAAAAACTTCTTTCTTAGTAAATATATACAAGACAGAAAATATGAACTTGTTATTTATAGGTTTCCCTCACTGAAAACTTTTGATAGCATATGTTTTTAATCCAATGAAAATAATTCCAATCCAATATTTCTTTTACTACCACATGTTTACTCAGGAAACAAAATATATTGCTTATAATAAAATACAAATAGAAAATCTAATTTTGGTAATATCCCTCTTCTGTCCTAGCATTATCTGGGTAATTGAATCAGAAATTTTAATTTTACATTTCTTGTTAGTAAGTTGACTCATATTTTTGTTTTTTTCTCTTCATAAGAAAGTTTGGTGCACAGCAGCTCTCTGTAGCAATGGAGAAAACAATAGATATGTGAATAATGAGATTGTATTGAGTTGTGCATTTTTCACACCTCTAGTTTGATGTGATTTCATTTACTATGGCAGCCAAGTTTTACTAATTTTCTCCCTATTTTTTCAATTCACTTAGGTAACAGAGTCTGTAAGAAAAGCATTCACCTTTAATGTAAGCAAAACTGATTCTAATGAAACAAGATTTGCTCACAAAAATATTAAGAGGTGTAATTTAATATTGTGCACAATTTAATAAGCAATTTTGCTTTTGGTCTTTGAATAATAACATCTTTTATTATTGTTTCATTGCTCTTTTGTAGTTGTTCCAATAGATTGTTTTAATGGCTTACATAATTATTTCATGTAATATTAGTCAAATTTTGCAAGAATGAGTTCATCTTGTTCTAGAAAAACAGTAAGACTGCCTTGACCAGTATTGCTATCCCAAGAAATGACAATGAAACTAACACTGATTAAAAAAAGAAATTGAAAAATACTCCTTTGCAAAAAAAAAAGTTCAAGCTATGACTATACTTTTACAACTTGAAAAATAAAATTTGAATTAAAACTAGTATAAAATTATAATTAATCGTTCCTCCAAAAATAATAATTCTAAAGGGGATTATAATGTATATGAGATAATGTTTTTGAAATGTTTTTATGATGTGAATTTTATTACAGGAAAAGCAACAACTTGCCTTATACATATATTTGAAATTTTGTTAAATCACAATTCTGAGTTTTCTGAAATAGGGTTTTGATTTCAATACAGTAGAAATTTTTTTTTCTAAAATCAATTATGTACATTATGAAAAAAATATTAAAGCAATAGTATCAGTATCTCCAGCACATTCTGGAATTAACCAGTATGAACAATACCAATTATACATACTCACTAAGGCAACCCCGTTATTACCAAAATAATTAACTTCCAATTAAAATTTGTGTTTGCTGACATCTTATTTTCTTAAATATGCTGTGGCTGTGATGAAGTTGTTACTATACTCTAGGCACTCCTATCCTATGAGTCAGGTAAGTTTATTTTACAAATATTCAAGTGAGGGGAGAAAGTAAATAAATATTATTCTTTGACTTTATTACTGATTAATGAGTAACCAATATTTAAACTAATATTGTATAAGTATTTACAGTTAAATAATTATTATCTTAGCTTGTAATTTCTTATACTTATTTGGCATAGCTTAAATTTTCATTACATGCAACATATAAAGAACTAGTACCTAAGCTTATATTATTTCTAACAATAAACTTTGCAATCTATCATTTTTCTACAATTAAGTTTAAAGACTCTTGAAAGGAAAAGAGAAGCAAACAAACAGATAAACCCTCCAAAACAGAGAAAGCAGTCACCTTCAGCATGGACAAAATGTGAACAAAATATGAAGTAAATGAAAAAAATGTGTTACCATTTTATAACATATTAAAGTATAATTGAATGACTGATTAGTCAAATTCAGTACCAAAGGTCATATGCCTGCTGATTTCCAAAGCAGGCAAGAATATTTAGTGGATGGGGTTACACAATTATTAGTTTTAATGGTATAAAGTATATTACAAGACATCTATTATAACTTTCTCATTATGCAATTCAAAGTACTAAATTAAAGGCATGGCCTCAGAGTATGAGTTTAAATATTTGCTACGTCACAAATTTCTATATGATTTGAGCAATCTAATCTCTCTGTTTCTCATATTCCTCATTTGCAAAATGACTAAAGAAGAGCATGTTTCATACATCTGTTATAAGAATTAACAGAGGTTTTATATATACATAATCATATAAATATATTTAGCATATTACATATACTACATACATAACACACATATTTGGCTGGTGTATGTGTATGACATTGAATTTTTCTTGTAACATAGTAAAAACTGAAAAATTCTATCCTAATAATAATAATGATGAAGATAATAATAGCAAACAATTTGTTAATATATCAAATAGTATGCTTTATTTGACCATTTGATCATCCATAGAAATTAAATTGTTTTACATTTGTATCATAGATAAAATATAGTACATTTTCCACATCATTGGACACTTTATTGGTATATATGTATCTTTTTTGCCATAGTTACCAACTCAAAATATATTCACACTTATAAGGTATGTTGTGCTCTAGAATAGTTTTACAGTCTAGAATTCAGATATAGAAAGCTTGATTTATATTTCAGTTTCCAGTAGAAAATAATATTTTAAAAAAATTGCCAGAACTTCCCTGGTGGTCGAGTGGTTATGAATCCGCCTTCCAATGCAGGGTTTGATCCCTGGTTGGGGAACTAAGATCCCACATGCCATGGGGCGACTAAGCCTGCTAGCTGCAACCAGAGGGAAGCCCGTGAACTGCAACAAAGAGACCCCCCTGCACTGCAACGAAAGATCCTGTGTGCTGCAACTAATACCTGACATAACCAAATTAAAAACAAACAAACAAAAAACTTGCTAATTTGATATGAGTAAAAGGTTATTTTCTTTTAACATCCATTTTCCGAAATTTTATTTTCATATATTTTTAAATGAATTTCAAATGTCCATTCTCCATTTTTCTATTAGACTGATAATTCATTCCATTTTAATTTGAAGAAAATATTTTACATATTTAGAATATGAATGCTTTATTCACCATATATGTCAGAAACATTTAAATTTTTTCATATTTCTCTCCACCTATTCTTTATGTAGGAGATGTGACTTACAGAGTTTTCTATTTCATGTAATCAACCTACAAACATATACTTTTCAATTTTACACAGGCATGACTTCTATGCTGAGAAATGTTTTCCTTGACCATGGTTATCTATTAAGACTGCTGTCCTGTTGGAACCATAAGCCCCTTGCTTCTCATTTACAGAGCCTGTTAGAAATTAGGGAGAAAAGTGTTTGAATGCTTGTTTATAGGTATACATCCCACCCATTTCTCCATAGAGCTCCAAATTTGTACTCCCTGTTCAAGCCAGATAGTTAAGAATTATACTATAATGACACTAATCATAGAAAAGCACAGTTATCAGTGAAGGAATTGACTTCTGTTTGCCATCATCGTCAGATTGATACAATAAATAAACATCTCCATAAAACATATAATTTTTACTTTATAATGGCTATCCCCAACACCAAGGTAAAATCTTAATGGTAATTTAAAACTTTCATGTCCTTTCTTCTTTCACTATTACTTTTAATCCTTTGATACTATGTTGAAATTTATAAGCGTTTATAATACTCAGTCATAAAGTATTTTTCCAAGAAGTGTTATAGCTCTCCAATCAACTAACAAACATATTGCTTAAATAAATAATTAAAAGATCTTTATTTATCCTAAGTATTGATTCATACTCATTGATAAGTTTTACCGATTTTTAATTATTTAATTATTGAGTTAGCTGGTAAATTACTTCAATAGATAAAATAAGAATGATGATCTACTGTAAATTTTCTAATCAGTAGCCTAATATCTCTTCATCATACTTGAATAATTACTCTTAGTCTCCTATCTTCTTTCCCTGGGCCTGCTTCTTGTGCCTCTGACCTGCTTTATTTTCTCTATAATGATTAAACATTGTATCAGTATGTTCTTGCCCTATATCCAAATACTTTAGCTTTAGTGGATTATAAAAACAATCATTTATTCATTATCTCATATTGCAGACTGACAATTTCGACCAGGCTCATTTGGCCAGTTTTTTTTTGACACAGTAGACTCAAATTATCCTGCTTGGGCTTGCTCATGATTCTGCAGTCAGGCAGTATATCAGTTATTATGACCTCATTAGCATGGTTGAATTAAGTGCTGCATATATATAATATGTCATTTTCCAGCAGGCTAGCATGGGCTTGTCTATATAGAACCACAGATTCCCAGAGTGAGAACAGAAATATTCAAATATTTTGGGACCCAGGCTCAGTAACTGCTCAGTGTTGCTCCTGCTGTAGTCTCTTGGCCAACACAATGAAACATCAGTCTAAACTCAAGAGGTAGGAAAATAGAATGCATCTCTCTCTATCTATGCTTTATTTCTACCTAACTCTCCATACTATGAGAATGTAAGTTCTACTGGAGAAGGAATTTTTATCGTTTTGTTTTAACTTGCACCCTCAGTGCCTACATTCTTGTCTGACATATAGTAGGAGCTCAAGAACTATTTTTGAACGAATGAATTAGTCTTTACAATATTCTAAATTTATTTTACTTTTCATCTGGCTGTTCAGTTGATCTATCTGCATATTCTTGATGAATACAAGGCTGGAGGTTTCTCACATACACCCATGAAACTGTCTGCAACCTTCCACAGAGAATAATTGATTTTTCTTCCCTTCTCCTGTTCAATCCTCATATGATTTATTTCCATTAGAAAACTCTTGTGCAAAAACATAGGACTAGGAGGGCAAAGAAATCTGGAAAATGTAATATATGGCTTCTTCTCTATGAGAAAGAAGTGACCTCAGAAGTAGGGATAATGATCTCAAACTGGTAATTCAGCACAAGTTCAATCTATTTCAGGTGGAGCTGACTTCATTCTCAGCTGATGGGAAAACATTTGACCCAGGTCTGGCCAACTGGACTTATGTCTTTACCCACAGGTAAGTGTCAGGTGCAGTGTGAGCTAACAGTGGGGTTTTGGTTTGGGTCTGTGCAAAAGTGAAGTTCTTGCTTCCTTTTCAATTCTTCAATGTGAAGAGGCAATCTCAGACCTGCTAGAAAGCTCAATGTTACACAATTATTAAAATAATTCATAAACTGTTGGTCAAAGAAAAATAATCAAATATTTAGAAAGACAAGTGTTCAAAAACAATTTTGTCAATTAAAAACTCTTTGTAACCTAGGGAATAAAGGAGGGGACATCTTGAAAAATAATATATATCTAATTTCAGAAAATTACATTATGGTTATTTGTGAAATAAACAGATATATATCTTTAATATAATGGTCTTCAAAACAACAGACATCAGAAGTTTTGTTCAATATAATTCTGGGAATTATAAAAAAAGTACAAAAAAACACATTATATCTTGAACTTCATTATTAAAACTATATTTTTACATCATATTTGGAGTATAATCGCTTTACAATGTTGTGTTAGTTTCTGCTGTATAACAAAGTGAATCAGCTATATGTATACATATATCCCCATATCCCCTCCCACATGAGCCTCCCTCCCACCCTCCTTATCACACTCCTCTGTGTGGTCACAAAGCACGGAGCTGAACTCCCTGTGCTATGCAGCTGTTTCCCACTACCTATCTATTTTACGTTTGGTAGTGTATATATGTCTGTGCCACTCTCTCACTTCGTCCCAGCTTCCCCTTCTCCACCCCAGTCTCCTAAGGTCTATTCTCTACATCTGCGTCTTTATTGCTGTCCTGCCCCTAGGTTCATCAGAACCTTTTTTTTTTTTTAGATTCCATATATATGTGTTAGCATACAGTATTTGTTTTTCTCTTTCTGACTTACTTCACTCTGTATGACAGTCTCTAGCTCCATCCACGTCTCTACAAATGACCCAATTTCGTTCCCTTTTATGGCCGAGTAATATTCCATTGTACCTATGTGCCACATCTTCTTTATGCATTCATCTGTCAATGGACATTTAGGTTGCTTCGATGTCCTGGCTATTGTAAACAGTGCTTCAATGAACATTGTAGTACATGTCTCTTTTTGAATTATGGTTTTCTCAGGGTATATGCCCAGTACTGGGATTGCTGGGTCATATGGTAGTTGTATTTTTAGTTTTTAAAGGAACCTCCTTACTGTTCTCAAAAGTGGCTGTATCAATTTACATTCCCACCAACAGTGTAAGAGGGTTCCCTTTTCTCCACACCCTCTCCAGCATTTATATTTTGTAGATTTTTGATGATGCCCATTCTGACTGGTGTGAGGTGATACCTCACTGTTGTCTTGATTTGCATTTCTCTAATGATTAGTGATGTTGAGCATCTTTTCATATGTTTGTTGGCAATCTGTATGTCTTCTTTGGAGAAATGTCTATTTAGGTCTTCTGCCCATTTTTGGATTGAGTTGTTTTTTTTTTTTTGATATTGAGCTGCATTACCTGCTTATATATTTTGGAGAGTAATCCTTTGTCAGTTTCTTCTTTTGCAAATGTTTTCTTCCATTTTGAGGGTAGTCTTTTTGTCTTTTATATGGCTTCTATTGCTGTGAAAAAGTTTTTAATTAGGTCCCATTTGTTTATTTTTATTTCCATTACTCTAGGAGATGGGTCAAAAAGGATCTTTCTGTGATTTATGTCATAGAGTGTTCTGCCTATGTTTTCCTCTAAGAGTTATATAGTGTCTGACCTTACATTTTGGTCTTTAATACATTTTGAGTTTATTTTTGTGTATGGTGCTAGGAGGTGTTCTAATTTCATTCTTTTATGTGTAGCTGTCCAGTTTTCCCACCATCACTTATTGAAGAGGCTGTCTTTTCCCCATTGTATATTCTTGCCTCCTTTATCAAAAATAAGGTGACTATATGTGTATGAGTTTATCTCTGGGCTTTCTATCCTGTTCCATTGATCTATATTTCTGTTTTTGTGTCAGTACCATACTGTCTTGATTACTGTAGCTTTGTAGTATAGTCTGAAATCAGGGAGCCAGAATCCTCCAGCTCCATTTTTCTTTCTCAAGATTGCTTTGGCTATTCTGGGTCCTTGGTGTTTCCATACAAATTGTGAAATATTTTGTTCTAATTCTGTGAAAAATGTCACTGGTAGTTATATAGAGATTTCATTGAATCTGTAGATTGTTTTGGGTAGTGTAATCATTTTCACAATGTTGATTTTTCCAATTCAAGAACATGGTATATCTCTCCATTTGTTTGTCTCATCTTTGATTTCTTTCATCTGTGTCTTATAATTTTCTGCTTACAGGTCTTTTGCCTCTTTATGTAGGTTTATTCCTAGGTATTTTATTCTTTTTGTTGCAGTGGTAAGTAAGGTTCTTTCCTTAATTTCTCTTTCTGATCTTTTGTTGTTAGTGTATAGGAATGCAAGAGATGTCTGTGCATTAATTTTGTATCCTGATACTTTACCACATTCATTGATTGGCTCTAGTAGTTTTCTGGTGGCATCTTTAGGATTTTCTACATATAGTATCATGTCATCTGCAAACAGTGACAGTTTTACGTCTTCTCTTCCAATTTGTATTCCTTTTATTTCTTTTTCTTCTCTGATTGCCATGGCTAAAACTTCCACAGCTCTGTTGAATAATAGTGGTGAGAGTAGACATCCTTTCTTTGTTCCTGATCTTAGAGGAAATAGTTGCAGT